>NW_010387636.1:124191-125704 GCF_000414095.1 Morus notabilis
TTGATGTGATGAGAGCAAATTAAGGGGCTAATACCCTTAATGTCAGTAATCGTCCAACCTAATGCCGATTTGTGTTCATGCAGCATGTCAACTAACCACTGCTCTTGAAATGCATCATGTTTAGATGAAATGATGACAGGAAAGGTATCACCAGCTCCCAGGAAGACATGTTTTAGATTCTCAAGCAGTTGAGCCAGCTTGAGGTTTGGGGTTTCTTCGATGGATGGTTTTGGTTTTTCTTTTTCTCTAGGTAGCTCTTCAAAGCGTGGTTGCCAAAACTTGGTTCCTCTGCCTTGTGAGTCTTTGAAAATGGTGACATTGTTGGCCAACTCACAAGGACCGGAACTCTCAGATTCAGAAATGCGGAGGAAATCGTCAAGATCATCAGAATTGCTACACAATTGAACCTCCTCTGAGACGAGTGTGTCAATTAGAAATGTTTGGTGGCACTCGTCATTATCACGTGGTTGCTTTGCAATGTGAAAAACATTCACCTCCAAAGTCATGTTCCCAAAGGATATCTTCATCAGACCATTCCTACAGTTGATGAGAGCATTGGCTGTAGCAAGGAAGGGTCTTCCGAGGATGATGGGAATCTTGGACTCCATACTCACCATGGATTGAGTATCCAAGACTAGAAAGTCAATGGGGTAATAGAACTTATCAACTTGAACCAAAACATCCTCAACTATCCCCTGAGGCTTCTTGATCGATCGATCAGCCAGCTGCAGAACCACAGATGTGGGCTTAATTTCTCCAAGACCAAGTTGCGAGTAGACAGAGTATGGCATGAGGTTAACACTCGCTCCTAAATCAAGCAAAGCTTGGCTGAACTCATGTGTCCCAATCTGACAGGAAATTGTGGGACAACCGGGATCCTTGTACTTGAGCGGTGTTTTCTGGTCGATCACCGCGCTTACTTGTTCTGTCAAGAATGTTGTCTTCTTGACATGGTGCTTCCTTTTGATAGTGCACAGATCCTTGATAACCTTAGCATAAGCAGGCACTTGCTTGATAACATGAAGCAAAGGAAGATTAATCTTCACTTGAGTCAAGTGCTCTAGGATCTCATTTTGGTGTTCCGGTACTTTCCCAATTGGACGCAGAGCTTGGGGAAAAGGCACCTTTACCGAAATATTTGTTGGCTCATCTTTCTCAGGGACAACTTCCTTACTACTCGAAGCGGTGGCATTTGTTGATGGTTCTTCCATAATCTTACCACTACGAGTACTGATGGCATTCACCTCCTTAACATTTTGATTATCAAGACATGAGGTTTGCGCCATATGTTGACCCTTTGGGTTTGACTGGGCTTGTGAAGGGAACCTGTCGCGTTCTTGAACAACCAAAGCTCCAGTCAGCTTCGTGATTTGACTTTTCATTTCTTTACTTTCCTCCACCATTTGCGTGAACAGTGATTCAAACTTTTGATTCGTCTTACTCTGCACCTCCATGAAAGATTGCAAGGTGTTCTCGAGAGAACTCCCTGGCTGATGCGAATTGTATTGAGGTG
>NW_010387636.1:125719-126564 GCF_000414095.1 Morus notabilis
TGTTGCTCAGTTCTCCATTGTCCTCCTGATGGTTCTGCTTGGTTGGAATCTCTCCAACTGAAGTTTGGATGGTTCCTCCAGCCAGGATTGTATGTGTTAGAGAAGGGTTTGTTGTATGCCCCTAAGGCATTGCATTGCTCCTCATAAACCCCTCTCATTTCACCATAAGCAGGACAATCCTTAGCTAGATGTTCCATCATACCACAGACAAAGCATGGCTCATGTGTTTCTGCCCTTGCGACCATGTGAATTCCTCTACCTTCTTTGCTTTTGAGGGCCTCGATTTGCCTTGTCAAAGATTCGACTTGGGCTTTGAGGTTGTCCTCCTCCCTTAATTGATAGATTCCAACCGATCGGGACCTATTGGTGCTGTCAGTAGCACTAGGTCCGGTCCATGTGTGGGCTTTTTCGGCTAACTCGTTGAGATACTCAAAAGCCTCCTCGGGATCCTATTGGAGAAATTCACCATTGTACATCATCTCCACAAATTGGCACTCTCAAATTGTGAGTCCTTCGTAGAAATAACTGACGAGGCGCCAACTCTCGTAACCATGGTGAGGACACTGATTTAACAGATCCTTTAACCGTTCCCAAACTTGATACAGAGTTTCATTGTCCTTTTGGGTAAAGGTCGAGATTTATCGTTTCAGACCATTGGTCTTATGGTGAGGGAAATACTTGTTGAAAAATGATGTCGTCATTTCTTCCCAACTTCCAATAAACCTAGGTCGCAGAGAATACAACTAGCTTTTAGCTTTTTCCTTCAAAGAGAAAGGAAAGAATTTCAATCGCACAGAGTCCACGGCTTCAGCTCGGTTGTGAAAAGTGGCCACTACTTCTTCAAA
>NW_010387636.1:128591-131631 GCF_000414095.1 Morus notabilis
TTGTTTTCTTCAAAAACCTGAAAAATAAAATAAATCCAATTAAAATTAAATCCTCTAAATTTAGGAATATTTGAAATTAAAATCACAAAATTGATAAAATAGTTTGACAATTATGAACATTAAAAGTGCAAATTCGTGCACTTATCACCGCCCATCATGCAGGCTTACTCATAGTGTTATGACTGATGGCCACCCATAAAAAAAGTACTATGACTGGCACACTAAGAGTCTGACAATTGTGCGGTCACATTACTATGACCTAGGGTCATAATACTATGACCGCAAGGCAGTCGTACTATGAGACCGACAATTGTGCGGTCACATTACTATGACCGAGGGTCATAATTTTATGACCGCAAGGCAGCCACACTATGAGCCTGACAATTGTGTGGTCACATTACTATGACCGATGGTCATAATGCTATGACCGCAGGCTCATCAGTCAACAATCGCACTATGCGCCTGCCTGCCTAATGGGCGGTCATAGTAATTATGACCGTCAGTTATATTACTATGACTGCACGATTTGCATGTCTTATAACCGATCATAATAAAATTACCAAGCAGTCATAATGATATGACCGACCATCAAACAGAGTCACAGACCAAATAAGGAGCACAATGAGAATCCAATGACTCCTAATAATTTCAAATAACTGAACTTATCTGCTTTTATCTCCTTCTCCAAAGCCTTTCTTTTCTTCTAAGATGACAGAAAATGGTAAAAGAAAAAAACAATAAATACGTAAGAAAAAAAGAACAAATAAACAAGAAAAGCCAACAAAGTTTTCACCGTTGTCTCGAAATCTGCTATTGACCTCGTCTCTTTCATGGCTGATTTCTCTGGTAAAGAGGGGGAGGTTTCCTCAGTTCGTTCTTCTCCAATGAAGAGGTTTAGGCGTTGATTTCTCCGGTGAAGGTTCGTCAGTTCTCGTTGCGTGATTGCGTGGGTTCTCGCTGTCGTGGGTTTTCGTTGTCATGGGTTCGTCGGTGCTCAAGGTGGTAGACGATGGTAGACGGGATGGTGGTAGACGATGGTGGTTGTTAGGGTTTCTTGGTCTCTGTGCACACCCGTATTCATTCTCGTCCTCCTCTCTCTACTTTGAATATTTGAATTATAAAAGCCTTCATAATATATATATTCAAGGCTTTAAAACTGAAATGGGGCACAACTATCATTTTAACTCAAGTAAAAATGGCATGGTCCCACTTTTGTTGACATGGCGATGCTAATTGTGAAAGTATACAAAAGTGGTGCTAAAATTAATAATCATTTATTTATGAGTGCTATTATTGAAATTAACCCTATTAAAATATCCCGAATTATGTATTATGAGTCACTTTTCTGGAGGAATATTTTGTTAGCCATTCATAGTTTGAGAGAGCAAGTGTTACATGTTAAAAATTAGGGATAAAATGTTTTAGAGAGAATTTTGTAGTCAATATAAATATTTTTATTATGGAAACTATATATATTTTTTAATTCCAATGGGGAAATTGCCTCTTTGCTCACATGGGCCACACATGTGGGTCCTATGTGGGGCTGTGAGAGACGGGACTATTATCCCATTAAGATGTATAAAAGTAATCTCTTCTAATTAGGATGGAAATTGTGTAGGGACCTATGTTGGGTGGTAGGTCTTACATTTTTTTAGGTCTACACCTACCTTAATTTTATAAGTGACGTGTCATAGTTTTTATTTAAGGAGAAATTAATTAAATATTTTAATAAACCTCTTAGTTGGAAAATACAAAATTTGAGTGGATGGGTTGTCATGCTATTTTCTTAATATGAAAGCATTTGTCACCATCAATTAAATTGCAAAATTTAAGAAGATCAAAAACTAACCTTTTAACTAGTGAAAAGTCCTTAAAAACTAATAAATAGAGAGTGGAAAGTGATATTAAGAATGGATTATGCTAAAAAAATCTCCAATCGTTTGGTATCAAGATTCAAACTAAGATAATTATAATCATGATTCTGAAACCATAACCATAATTTATGATTTTGGGTTCAAATCATGATTCTGAAACAATGATTTAGAATCAAGAGTTTGAATCACCTTGAATCAAGAGAATGGGTGGTTTTAGAATCATGATTTGAGCTAGTTTAAAACATCACATCAAATTCTGAATCATGATTCAGAATCATCCAAACTAAACACTGATTTAGAATCATGATTCAGAATTACTATAAACAAACACTGATTATAAACCATGATCCAGAACCATGATTCTGGATCCATCTACCAAACGCACCCTACTCTTGTTAGAGGGATTGATGAGTGGATGAAGAAGGTTGGAGGGAAAGTAACAAAAGAAAGACTAAAATAATTGGTTTAGTTGAAAGGAGAAGGAAAATGAAAAGAGATAAAGGGAGTTGAGTGTCCTCTTTAGGCTAACTAAATTTTACCATTCCACTGATGAAAGGATTCGACTGATCTATACAAAAAAATTTGAAGAGCATTTTCAACACTCGAAAAGCTATTGACAAATGATAAAATAGGCATTATAGTAATTTGACACTTAATTATTCATTTATTTCCTCACTCATCTCTCTTGTCAAACAACTTGAAGAATTAGTACAATCCTCTCTAAACTTTACATTCTCCATCCTAAAGAATGATAATATTCACAGCAGTGGACAATGGATTAGTTTGGAAGTGCTGTAGATTTTGAAAAAATTATTTTTAACTGTGTTGAAAGAAGAAGCAATTGTTACAAAAAGTAACAGATGTTTAGTAAAATATAATTATAGTAGCTGTGCTGCTTCTAAAATCAGCGTAATAACGTTTGGTAAATTATGAGGTTGAATTACTATGTATAGTTAAAAATTTTGATTATATTATAATATAATATAATATAATATATAATTACAACATAATATATATTTTATTATTATATTTAGCTGTGCTGCTTCTAAAATCAGCGTAATAACGTTTGGTAAATTATGAGGTTGAATTACTATGTATAGTTAAAAATTTTGATTATATTATAATATAATATAATATAATATATAATTACAACATAATATATATTT
>NW_010387636.1:140200-140487 GCF_000414095.1 Morus notabilis
TTCGAATTTAAGTCAAACTTAAATTAATTTGAATTTCTAAATTGAACAACTTATCTAATAAGTTTAAATGGATAAATCTAGATGTGTTCAAATTCAAGTTTAAATAATCATATTATTTAAATAATAATTCATTCTCAATTAATTATTTTTTCGAGTATTTAATTTTAGAATTCCGTAATTCTAAAATTCCCATTTTGCCCTCTGTGTCTGGCAGAATTACTAGGACGACGCGGGGACTAATGGACCTATAATCCCGAGCTCCAATAAAATTAATAATCAATTAAACA
>NW_010387636.1:140762-154636 GCF_000414095.1 Morus notabilis
ATTTGATATAGTCATTGCATATAGATCAATCCTCCATAAATAATTCATAATTAGAGATAGGTAAAATCCGTTAACCTTTTTAATTACTTCTTTATCCTTGAGTACCATTGATTTTCTAATGGACAGTGATTCATAAAACACATTCATGAATCGGAGCTCCTACTGGTCCAAGTACCGAATCAACCCTCAAGAGAATTATTTATCTACTTCTTTCTTAAGAAGGAATGGATTCCATCTCGTGTAATAACATTCCGGCTACCTACTTCATCATGTCTCCAAAATACAAGGAATAGGATTCAGGATCTCAGAATCCGTACCGAGTAAATCAAAAGACACAAATCCATAAATAGGAGTCTGTTAAGAACTCAGGATTAAGATCATCCTATATATGACCATCGGTAGACTCAATTATAATTTCTATACTTAACGGAATTATTAGAAATTCATATTGTGGCTGTGTCCTTGTTCCACATAATCTCATTATGCGAAATACACTCATTCAATATCTCACCATATTAACAGTGCGGATAACACCGTTCCATTCTAAATGGGAATGACATGTATTAATAGTGTTTTAATTAAAGATTCTGAACTTTAATTAAATTCATTATGAACATTACTTTTTGATTATTATCCTTGAACATTATCCTCTCGTATATAACACTTATATACAATATTTAAGGTTACATAAATAATCATGGAATTTTCATTCATATTCATAAAATATTCATAAATATATGCACATAAAATAATGAATAAACTCTTTTATTAAATAAATAATAAATATCCTATTACATCTCATGCTTCTAGGACACCATTCCCAACAGTAGACCCCTGGGATAACCCCGGGACACCCCCGGGTCATCCCTGGGACACCCTCGGGGCACCCACGGGGAACCCCAGGGCACCCCCGGGGCACCCCCGGGAAACCCGCAGGGCATCCCCGGGACACCCCCGGGTAGCACCGGGGAAGCCCCGGGGCAACCCCGCGGAAGACCCTGGGATGCCCGAGGGTATTTATCTCAATCAGAATGAAAACAAAAAATTTATGGCATTTTAAGAATAGAAAATATATTGTTCATTAACTTGAGTTTGAGTTTAGAAACTTGAGTTGAATGAGGAACTTGAACTCATATTTTAGCCTCAAACTCAAGTTTAAACTCAAATTTTAAAAAAGAATATAAACTTGAATAGAGTGTAACTTGAGTTTAATTTTTTTTTTTTACGTTTGGGTGCAATTGAACAAGGCTGGTTCAGTTGTATTTTTTTTTGTTATTTTGACTTGAGTGTAGATTTTGAGTTGAATTTGAGTTATAACTCGAGTTGAAGTTGTAACTTGAGTTTGTGTTTTATTGTGTTCATTTGAGTTATGGTTTGATATGAAATTTTTTTTTAAGTTTGTGTTTGAGTGGGTCAAAACTTGAGTTTGTATTTAGATAGTATTTTAATAAAAACTCAATGATGATGAAAAATTTTAATAGGATATATGGGTAGTGTTTTATTCGTCTATTCGTTGTGAACACATAAAAAAAGAATCATCACAATCGGAGTTAAAACGGAAAAGTTATAGCGTTTTTAAGAATAGATAAAATATTGTTTATTAACTTGAGTTTGAGTTTAGGAACTTCAGTTGTAACTTGAGAATAGATAAAGTTATAACATTTTTAAGAATAGATAAAACAGAAAACTTGAACGCAGATTTTAACTCTAAACTTAAGGTAAAATTCAAGTTAAAACTCAACTTTAAACTCAAATTTTATAGAAAAACATAAACTTAAATAAAGTTGTAACTTGATTTCAAACTTTTTTTGAGTTTTGGTGCAAACGAACAATCAAAGTGTATTAAATCACAACTCAAGTTTTTATTTTTTTTTTGTGTGAGAGAGCTGATAACTCTATTAAAAATAGAGCTATCTCACTATTTTTATGCATTTAAAGTGACTAATTTTTGAGATTTTAGCTTATTTTATTTTATTTTACTTTATTTTGAATTTTAATGAATTTATTTTTCATTTTAGATTTATGTTATTTTATGTTATTCTATTTAGTTTAGTTTTAATAATTTTTATTTTAATTTTCCTTCCAAAATAATTAGTTTCCTCATTAATTTAGTAATAGGTGGGCTTAATTGCAAAATTATGAGCTGAAATGGGGTCAAAATGTAAAGAAACAAATCAGAAATTGAAAATAGAATTCAGACCAAGTAAAGCCTAATCTGGAGAGTATAAAAAGAAGTGCAAATCGCATTTTCTACTGTCAGATCTAGACTATAAACGGTCCAGATCGCGAATGTTGTACACGCTCCTCTTCGCTTGTTTGAGCTGACAAAGCTGCAGCATTTTGCCCAATCTCCACACGCCATGTTGCGAACTTGTCTCCACCTTCTTCTAGCTCCCAATCCGCCGCAGCCACGTGCACACTCAAGAAGAAGCTCCCAGCGGCCAGCCCCTAGAGCTCCGCACAGAGCTTGAAACCAAAGAAAAGAAGAGAGAAAATAATAAAGAGACGTTTGGTTCATGAATTAAAATTATGAGATTATAATTATTTTTGATTTACGTGTATTTTTTATGATAGAAAATATTATAGCGAATCACGAACTATGATGCGAATCGAGGTACAAATTCCCCAACTAAACAACTCATAAGACTTTTTAAGCCAAATTGAGACGAGAAAATATGTATATATATTTATTTTTTTTTTATCTAGAATTTTAATTCTAGCTTTAGATTTAGGTTGAGAAAGCATTTAGAGTTCAAAAAAGTAGGAAGGGAGAAAAAGAAAAAGAATTTGAAGTTTGTGACAACTCCATAATGAGGTTTTTTTTTTTTTTCTATTTTCGTATTTCTATTTTTGTAATTTGTGAATGATAGAACCTATGATTTTAACTTGTTTAATATTAGTTATGGGGTAGTTGTTATTTATAGAGCTTGATTTTGCCTAATTATGAAGTGTTAATTTATTTTAAGTGATTTTTCTTAGTTTATTTGTGTTGTCTCATTCTTAATGTTTCTGATTTGTTAGGCAATAGATTAGATTATTTAGTATATGAGTGAGGCATTCGGGAGAGGTAATTTATATGTCCGATTTGGATAAAATAACTTAAGTTTTTTGAGTTTGGGAGGCCTAAAATATCTTCGTAGTCATTAAGAGAACTAGAGTTTAAGAAATGTTCATTTACTCGATTTTTAATAAGAATATTGGAATCGAGTTTTGAGCATATTATCCGATTAGGCACCCGGGAGAGGTAATTGGATTAATTAAGGGTTCTTCACTAATAAATTAGGAGATTCCCTTGGTAGTAAAGTATTGCGGAATAATTATGGTGAAATTATCAATGCTCTAGTATTTTTATTACGTGTTTTCATCACTTCATTTTATTTGCTTTGCTATTTTTATTAGTTCCTTTTAATCGTTTTTTTTATCAGATGATTCAAATAATCTTAGAATCGATCAATTTCGGTACTTAATAAAAATTAAACACATTCCTCATGGGATCGATACTTTTATTTACACACTATATTACTTGAAGCAACTCGTACACTTGCGAGCACGAATACACGCGACAAGAGCACTATAGTAAAAAAGTAGAAATCGAATTTTTGTGCGAAAAATTACTGTAACAAAAAAAATTTATTTTGTGATTTGAGTTGTGAAAAGAACAATTGCTAATGGCGTCTTGTTCGTCACAATTCTCAAGTTCATACACGTGTTGAGTCTTCATGGGCTGATCAGTTGGGAGTACAAGTATGCTGTTCGAAGATACAAACGATGAATTTTGTATCCTAACTAATACAATATGAGAAATTAGTGCACATATATCATAAAGGCTAATTATTGAAAAGAATGAAAGCTCATTAAAATGCTAATTATATCGGCAAAACTATATTAAAACTCCAAGGGGCAAATTAAGCATGAATATTTTATCAATGGACTAATTTGAGTATATCACATGATAGAACATAATGGGCTTGGTTCATTATAGCCATGATCCAATTGCACTAAAACAACTCTTTGACATTCCCAGCAGGCGCGGGGATGGACCAAAGCTTGATCGTCGGCCTTCTTTTTCTGACCATCAGCTTTCTTCTTCTGATCTTCCGCCTTTTTATCCCCCTGCTTCTTTTGTGCCTCCGGCGGACCCACGCTCACCACATCAGCATGTGTGCCGGCTGCTTTCCTAGCGCTGACTATTATCTTGTACGGATCTGCATTGCCTGTCACGCTTACTGTTCCTTTGGCGGCATCAACTTCTATTTTATCAACACCTATATATGCATTAATCAAACTGCAGTCAAGAGTTTATCAAAAAAAAAAAAGAAGAAGAAGAAAGAAACAAATTGAAGTTGGGTATAGAAAAAAATAACCCACGTAACATATGGACTAATTCACCACTAAATTATTTATTTTTCTTGGTTTTATATATGAACCTTTTATATATATATATATATATATATGATGCTCATGTGACCTTTTGATATCTATATAAAATTATGGTTGCAGTATTCCCATTAGTTAATAAGAATTCAAAGAGAAAAAGATTTTTTGATTGTAATTGTACTTACCTTCCAGTGCAGTCACTGACTTGAGAAACTTTCTCTTGCATTTTTGGCATGAAAGATCTATCTTCAAGACAGTCCTTTGTGCCATTGAAGAATTTTTATGTTCGCTAATACTAGTGCTAACAAATTAGCTCTCTAGCTTATAAATTATTGACGAACTTTTTGAGTAAACTCACTAAGAATATCACCTTAGGAATTAGCGGACCGGTATAACGGATCTTTAGGGTCGCTCACCCTCCTACGTAGTGTACTAATATTCTTCAACATTTTTGTAGCTTGGTGTCATTATTTATCCTTTTATAAAATTGACATATAACAAGAAAGTAATATATATATATATATATATATATATATGCGTGTATAATTTATGTGCAACTTGAGTGTAATCCAATGCACGCGACAAATAGCTAGGGGGAGATAAAACCAATGCATTGACTTCTATAACGTTATGTACTTATGTTGTTGTTTTGATTTGGTTTTAATATATGGTTTGTTAGATTCCTCACAAGGCCTACCGGAAGGCAACATTTGGTGAAAGCCACACAAAGAATGAATGTAAAAAAAGGGGTGGTAGAGGGCGGTTGCAACAAGCGAAGAAAATGAACAATGAGAAGTAGAAACTAGAGCAATGAGTACTTGCAAAGAAATGGTTTTATTGGTAGATGGTAACAAGTAATAACTTGATTAATTATATGTTATAAAAATGATTAGTTGTTGTTTTCTGGTTGTTAATATTAACTTGGAGTAGCTTATGTTGCCGGGATTCCATGCCACCAAAAAGCAGCCAAAAACCAATTAGTAGAAAATAAGGGAATTAATATTCACAATTTTGCATGCATGTACTTAATTAGTTGAGAAAATTAGTGAACTCACTCTTAAATGCATTGTTTTAAGATTTATGCCCTACTTTCTAGCAAAATTCGTAATGCTATCTGTTGACGGTGAAATTTCGTCAACAGAAATACACCGGATCACCCTCTGGTATCCCGTGGGGTTACCGGCTAGAAATTAGTTTTATATTTGAAATTTAGTTATGAAGTGTTTGTTGTGTTTTGTAAGCATGAATATAACACTTGAATGAGAGGACACACGAGATTTATAGTGGTTTACTCTGTTAATGAAGAGCTACATCTACTTATGTATGGTATATTTCTTTTGGACTCTTTACAATTTACATGCACGTATCCTCTTTATCATCTAATGCTTCCGAGAGCCCTCCTCCTTGTGTATGGGGATTTGCCCCTTTTTATAGCCCGAGCTTTCTTCGTGGGTGGTTTTCCTTCGTAGGTGGAAGTACTTGAGTGGCCTACTTTCTAGGCTTAGACCGTAGCCCACTAATCACCTTTTGGACTGTTCACTCAGCCAATTGGTCTTCTATTACGGCTCTGTGAATTCCTGTAATCTCTTACTGCCCCTTGCAGGGCGGTTTAGGAGTTTCGCAATTAATGCCCGTATTGCAGATGTCTCCCATCTTTAGACGCAACTTTATGATGTCAGGCTTCTTTCTGAAGAGTATTTCCCTCGGCGTCTGTGTCCCGTAGACCTTATGCCCCTTCTGATTTTTCCAAATGTTGGTTGCATAAGTTCGACGGCACAAAGGGTCGGCGCCGTAATTTGGGCCTTTCTTTGCAGCGTCGAGGGGTAGTGAACTCCAAGCGTCGAGGGTAGTTGAACTCTTGGCATCGAGGGTAGCCACCTTTTGAGAGAAAGTAGGGTCACGCATGCTGTCGTCATTCCACATATCACCCACATTTTTCCACACAACACTATCCTAGACTTATTTATGTGATCTCATTAAAGCCACTCTAGACCCCACAAACTTCAATCTTAGAATGTAATAACACTACCACAGACTTAAACTTCGTGAAACCTATTGCCCAGCCATCCCCAAGCGACCCAAGACCTAATTCATCATTTGTCGCCGCAGCTGTTGCGTCGTCTTCTTTTTTCTACCCCTCATCCTTTTTTTTTCTTTCGTCTTTTCTTTGATGAGACAGTTCATCGTTCTTGTCATCCCTCCACGCAGCCCCAAGGCCTAACTCAGTTTCACGGACTTGTCCCAATCATCTCACCGTGATTCACAATGGATCATGAATTTTGTATTCGAAACCTTGATTTCTTTTTGGAATTTGATTATTTTGTAAATGTGATGGGTTGTACAGTTTATAAGGATTTTAGAATGTTGGCTTTTGTTAATTTTGATGTAGTTTGTAATATTTGGATTTGTTTTAAGATTTTTTAAATATTAGGTTACCCATTTTAAATATTAGGTTACCCATTGTAAATAGAACCTAATTTAGGATTAACTGAATTGTGTGTGTGTCTATGTATATATAAGCATATTCTGTATTCAATGTTAGTTGAGTTTTGAAGTTTAGAATGTTGGTTTGATTTTGAGATTGTTAGTTATTTGTTTGTTCGCTTTCAGAATATGGAATTCATGTTCATCTTTTAGATTTTAGTCAATATTAAAGTTTATGAGTTTGATGAATTTGATGTTTGTTTATAATTTTTTTAAATTATTGTTAAACTTTTAAATATTAGTTTGACTTTAGAATGTTAAATTGATGTCAGGTCTGGAATGCAAGTTTCATTTTGAAATATTGGTTTGATTTTGATCACTTAAGATTTGGGTTTAGGTTAATGTTAAAATTTATGATTTTGTGTGCTAATTAGGTGATGATTGTACTGTTGTGTTAAATATTAGAATTAATTTAAACATTATGTGTCCGTTTAGTCGTGTTCTGAAAATGGCGTTTTCATTAAACTGGTGCAAAAAAATAGATTATGAAAACGTGTTTTGATGCACTTTTTTTTTTTCCCAAAATTTTGTTTGGTTGTATTGTTTCTTAAGTTAAACTTAGCCCATCTTCACTTTAGGTTCTTTATCACAAAATACGCTCACCAAAGAACACACGACTAGAAGTGTTCATCGGATCCAATCAACCGATCAAATCGACCAGCCCAATCTAATTCAATCCAATTTTTACGGATAACCGACTTGAATTGAATTGAATTGAATTGGATGTGAATTTTTAGAAATCTACTTGGATTAAATTGGATATATTCATTTTACTTTCAAAACACTCAATCCAAACCGATCCAACCTTTATATATTTTATAGAAAATATATTTGTATTTATATTATAGGTAAAAAATTTATAGGTATGTATATGTATTTCTCTAAATTGCTTGTTGGATGTTCAATTAATATTGAAGTTTTTAATTTATAGTTTATATGCTGGTTTAGATTTATGGAAGTTAATTTTTGCTTTTTTTAGCTATAGTATTTAAATTACGCAAAAAAAAAAAAAAAATCTAACAAATAGGTCCAACTAATCGGATTGGATTGGGTTTGATGATACATTAATAATTGAATTGGATTGGATGAAATTTATAAAAACCGACCTTTAATTGCATTAGATGTTTTACGATTAAATTAGGTTGGATTGGATTGTATGAACTTCCTTAATTATACACCAACCTCCACTGTTGCTGGCCTCACGACCCCAACCTTTGTTACCGGTCTTGAAACCTAGATGCCACCAGTACTGCTTGCCTCGTAACCCAAGCGCCACTATGAATCCTTGCAAACTACTGCCGCTCCTGCTCTCCTCACAACCTACACATCGTCATCATTCCTCGCGACCACTGCTGTTCTGCTCGCTTCATAAACTAGGCGTAAGGATGACATCAGGGCGAATTTTGGGCAGGATGGTCTTTTTGCCAACCTGACTGGCAAACAAAAACATAAACCATTCCCATCCCATTAATCCGTACAAGTTGGCGAGGGCTACGGTTTCCCGTCGTATGGTGCATCATTTACACGATTAGTTATTTTCATTATATTTCAACAAAAAAAAATTATAACATATTATATATAATATTTTAGTTTAAAAATAAAATATGAGTAAAGGGGCGAGTAAATTTAGAATAGGGTCAAAGACTTATAAACTCATCTCCGCCTCATGATGGATTAAAATTTCACTCCATTTGCAACCTAAAATTGTTTAAATCGGAGTTTTCAAGCCCCCATTTAAGGCGGGTCCCGGTGAGTAAATGAGTTAATGGGTAAAATTGTCGTCGCTCGTCACACGTCACTACTCCTCGCATGGCACCGCCACTCGCCTCATCTCGCCACTGCTCGCATTGAAACCCAGACACCGCCACTCCTAACAAATGTTAGACATCACCATCGCCGCTCACCTCACCTTGCCACTGCTCACCTTGCGTCTCCCGCCGCGGACCCAAACAGTATCATGCCCTTTTGGAAGCAAAGAGTGAGAATCGTTTTCTGATTTTACAAATTAAAGGATATGTAGATTTTTTCCACAATCCTGTTTTCATTGTATTCAAAAACTAATTACCAAACATATTTCCCCCCCAAGTGTTTTTGTTTCTTGTATTTTTGGTGTCAAAAATTTGTTTTTGGTTTGGTAACCGAATGGGCCCTATGTTTTTATGTAGCTGTATGCGACAGGTTTTCCATAACATATTCCTCTAGCAATTACTGGTTTAATACAAACATTCTTAAAATAAGTGTTATATTTTCATTAAGATGCAGCAATCGTGAACGTCGAATACAGATTTTATGTTTAAGGTTATATACGGGACCTATCCAACGATTTTAAAGAGCTTGCTACTTTTGGAAATACTACACTTGCAAATTGCAATCAAATGAATGAATTTAGAGAAGGATGGGAAATTTTGTAAGTCAATTGACGAGTGGCTTAATTGCTTTAATTTATAAATATTAAATATTTTTGAAATTACATTTGTGGATTGTCAATTTATCGATGAATATTTAATGACTATACTCATAATGTAACTTCAGGCCAACAATTAATTGATTGCATAATAATTTAGGCCTAATTAACACACTATAGATAGATCACCGCCCGTACAAAAACTAAAAAAAAAAACTGCCTTTTTTTTGAAGTGCCATATTGGGAATACATGAACATAACATAAATAGAATTAGTTATTTACTTAAATCCGTTTAAATATAAAACATTTATATTCTATTAATATTAGATGACCTATCTATGGATGGATCTCGATCGATCCTGAGTGATTGGTGGACTCACATTTATATATAATGTCTTTTGATTCATCAATGGGGGAGGTTTAATTAGAAATTGATAACTCATGTATTTTAGGGACATGATTTTATATATTGTTGGGAACGTCATATCACAGACATGGAATCCATAACCTTTTTATGAAGATTAATAATATCTCCATGTAGTGTTAATATGCGATATTGGGTGTAAGAACATTTTGACATATTCAGTATTAGATATTGAATTAATTATCCAAATCCTCATTTATATTTTGTTCATAAATAGGTAACCCGTTAGACTATTAATGGAACTCATGAACGAAGACATAATTAGACGGGTCTGACGAAGTAATTATCTAGCTCTAATAATGGATATTTATAATGGAGGGCCACATCTCATGATAACTGGCTATATTGGTGGACAAGACTATTTTGGATAATAAGCTTCTAATAAATACATTTGCATAATCTTAAGAGTGAAGCTTCGTTTCTCATTGTGCAGCTTTTTGCAATTCAAATCACAACTCAAATATTTTATTGCAGATTTTCTCTCACAAAAATCTAAATTTAACGTTTTGTTACAGTGTTTTCTCTCACAGAAATTTACTTTTCATTTTAAGTTCTCAACTCGACCAGGGAAGAGTATGAGACCTAAAAGCTTAATCGAATTAAATATTAATTATCAGAGCTTCGCTTATGTAGGTCTATTTGGTCGCCTGGCTAGGTCCATATAATCTGTATCGGATATGGCGGCAATAGATAGTGCTGGAAGCACTAGGTGGAGTGTTTCCATACAACACTAATCTAATTGTATCATGTATATTTTATGTGATAATATGGATATCAACTGCACATATATACTCATTTTAATTGTTAAGATAAAATTCTATGGAGTAATTATGGGTTTAGTTGTTATAATAGATAATTATATTATGAGTTAAAATCTTTATTTTAATAGTTAAAATAAATATAAATCATTTTTAAATTCCAAAATAATATCTTGACTATACAAATGTTGGACTGTGATTGCAAGAGTTCTACGTGGAGTTAAAAGCTGCTCTCACCTTTACAAAAAGGGAAGGCATAGCCGAGAAGGATTGGAAGGAGAAATTCATAGGTATCCACACACAAGTTGATTCTAGATATAGGAGTCACTGAGAGGAAAATTGTATGGTCAAGAAAGCTGTGAAGGAGTCTGTAGATTTGTTATTGCCCAATAGGTATAAACAAATTATTGAATGACTATTTTATATGGCATCACGAGTCAAATCTGGTTTACTTTTTAAAAAAAAAATTTAAAAGTCCTATTCATTCCGCCGCGTGAAATTGGCTTTTATAACGTTTTTCCAACTCTTTCAAACTTTTTAAGGGTAGGTTGGGGAGTTCACACTTGTAAAATTCGGTTGTCCTAGTTTTCAACATAAAAGAGAGGCACCGTTTTTTGGCATTATTAGAGAGATAGAAAAAAAATACAGAGAGTTTAAAGGTGTGGGATTTTTCTTTTATAACTTCTTAATCATATATAGTGGAAACTTGCAGCAGAAGAGCACACAGTTTCACATCGAGGTAAACTTCTATAAATTCTATGTGTTGATTTTATTTTATTTTATTCTTTTTTTTTTTTTGCATTTTATTGCTCCTAGTTATTTAGAATTTGTGCATCTAATTCTTAATACTTTTCACATGATACTGAACATTTAAATACGACATTTTAACGAAAATGGCCAAATTTAGTGACACTTTTACGGTGTTTTGTAAGTATCATTTAAATCCATTTTTGGACTAGTGTATTTTCTGGTGGATTTTATGTTTAAACGATTCTGAAGAGCTTGGTACCAATGAAGACTACAATAGCTATCACATGGATGAACTTAAAGGAGGGTGGGATAATTTGTAATTAAGTCAATTCACTAGTTAGGCAATTTGTAATTTCTTGATTAATATTTTAATGACTGTTGATAATGTGACACATTTAAAAATCATTGTTAGATGTGACTTCCCTTGAATTTTTCACACGTCACCGAAGATTTAAAGTTTGATATATTGTAACTGTTGGGATATATGCCCATAAATCAAATAAGATGTAAATATTTTACTGATTATCAATGAAATAAGGAATTTTTCAATATTATTTTGCATGCATGTGATGTTTTATAAATATCAAAATCCCTAGATTATTTTTTGATGTAACTTTAAACATTGTATATAATTGTTATATGCAGAGGATAATGTTTAAAATAAAATAATCTAAACTTGTCCGTAATTATAAATTAAAGTTGGGATATTTAATTTAAAATTACTAATGCAGTTCATTACATTCTGAATGAAACAATCTTATCTTAGATTGCTAATAATGAGATTATTGGAATGAAAGCATTTTATGTAATATGATTACATAGGACCGGAACGCGATTAATTATGAATCTCTAATAAATTCCGTTATTAAATAGAATATTCAATGTTAATCAATGATGGTCATATATGTATTAATCTTAATTCTGAGTAATTAATAAACCCCTATTTATGATATTATGTTCTTTGACATATTGAGTAATGACACATGTGAATAGTGTCAAAGTCTTGGTATATTGGGAGCATAGTAAAATAAATAGCCGGGAATATTAATTTACAAGATGAAATCCATTCCTTCATAATGAAGTAGATGGACAGTTCCCGTAAGTGTTGATTTGGGACTTAAATAATAAGAGCGTTTAATTTTATGATTGGATCATAAAATATATTATTCATTAGAGGATCAATGGTACTTATAGATAAAGATATAATTAAAGAGGTTAACGGAAAATACCTAGCTTTAATTATGAACCGTTTGTGGAGGATTAATTCGTATGTAGTGACTATATCAATGGACAACACAAATTCCGTGAACATAATTATTTTATTATTCTGAGAGTGCAATTCTAAATTTATAGTGGAGTAATTTGGAATTAATAACTTTGATATATTAATTAAGTATTAATTAATTGTCAAAAGTATTGGAGCTTAAAATTATAATGTCTACAGTTCCTCTTAACGGCTCCATAAGATTAATGTAAACTATATATATATATATATATCATATTGGGTTATGGATGAATTTAGTCACTTTTATATTCCTAAAAAAAAAAAATTTAAGGAAGTGGAGGAAACGTGCTGTTGCACGTTTCCTCCCTATGAGGAAAAGGTCACAGACATGGAGGATTGGGTTCCTCAGAGTGAAGGTTTTTAATCCTTAGCGTGGATTAATTTTTTTCAGAGGAGAGAAAGGGTGAAAAAAAAAACGGGAGAACAAAAAGAAAAACCAAAAAGGAAAATTTCCAGAGTGCTATCACATACTTTTGAGAAAAGTGAGTGATAACTATAGGTGGCCTCCATATTCATCCATCTCATGTGTTGAGAAACCCATTAGAACGCCCACACGTTCGAGTTCACGTTAATCCGGAGATACGTTGAGAAAGAATCGTGGTGTTCTTGGAATTGAAGAGGTCAAGACGGTGTTGGAGGAGTTCAAGATTTATGTCCTAATCGAACGACGGTCAAATTCTCATTCCTTTCTTTAATATCTTTGTAGTTAAATTAACATGAAATAATGATCGCATTAAATTTTGATTTATGTGATTCGATCGATACCATGCTTCCGCACAATTTTTTTTGAAAATCCGGTTTGAGAAACCAACAATTGGTATCAGAGCGGTCTTTATTTCATGCTAATTTAACGTTTAAATTATGTGATAATTCATGGATGTTTAATGGGTAGGTACTTTTACATATGATGTATAATTATTGTGTAATGGTTATGTTTTATGCGAATGGATTGGTCGTAAATTTTTCTGATTACATGGAACTATTTTATTTTGATTAGATCAATTGTAAAATAGAAATCAATCTGTAATTTATTATTCTCCTAACGCAAGAGGATCATCATGAAAGAGTTTTAACTATTTGTTTTTTGGAAAAGTTCCAAACTATCAAAAAAAAAAATATTGTGTAATGGTTATGTTTTATGCGAATGGATTGGTCGTAAATTTTTCTGATTACATGGAACTATTTTATTTTGATTAGATCAATTGTAAAATAGAAATCAATCTGTAATTTATTATTCTCCTAACGCAAGAGGATCATCATGAAAGAGTTTTAACTATTTGTTTTTTGGAAAAGTTCCAAACTATCAAAAAAAAAAAAAGTTTTCCGGTGACCGTACGGTCGCTGGTGACAGTCTCCGGCAACAGTCACCGGCGAAGGGCGGGTGCCATCGG
>NW_010387636.1:155415-238961 GCF_000414095.1 Morus notabilis
GTTGGTGTTTGTGGAAATTCGAGTGTTTAAGAAACCTGTTTTGTCTCACGTGTGCCCACACACACGTCTACGTAGAATCAAGGAATTGATGTGGAAGACTTTGGTATTTTAAACACAAAGATTGGAGCAAGGACTGTTCGTGGTCAAAGAATTCAAGTTATCATCCGAGTCAGCTTCCAGGTATTTTTCCGGATTGAATTCTTGATGTAAATTAATGTGATTAATTTATTCGTGCATAAATTAATATAATCTATAGAGTATCTCAAAAGTTTTATGAAAATTTTTGTTATACACGATCCGCCTTCCCCACGCTTCCGCACCCAAATTCAATTCGGGAACCAGCAAAAACTTTGTCAAATGGAAAAGCAACATGAATATCCTCTTGATCTGTGAAAACTACCATTTTGTCCTTAAGGAGGATTGTCTTCCAGTGCCTCCAACCAATGCCACTAGGGCTTTGACCGAGTGATATGATCGCTGGATCAACGCCAACAACAAGGCCCGTTGTTACCTGTTAGCAGCAATGAATGAAGTCCTGAGACCCCTCCAGCCAATGCCACTAGGGCTTTGACCGAGTGATATGATCGCTGGATCAACGCCAACAACAAGGCCCGTTGTTACCTGTTAGCAGCAATGAATGAAGTGCTGAGAACTCAGTACGAAGGCCTTGCGACTACTAGAGAGATCATGGACACTCTTCAGAGGATGTTTGGACGTCCATCTGATTCAGCCCGACACGCTGCTGTCAAAGCCGTTATGAATGGCCGTTTGAAGAATGGTTCTTCTGTATGTGAGCATGTGCTTAAGATGATTAAACATCTTAATGAGGCTGAAATTAATGGGTCTTAGATTGATGAGAAGACCCAGGTTGGCATGATACTAGAGACACTTTCTCCTGATTTCCTTCCATTCAGGACAAGTTATCTGATGAACCAAAAGAATGATAACTTAACTGAGCTCCTGAAGGAGCTGCAACAATTTGAGTCCCTTGTAGGTGATAAGGGAGGCAAGGTAAACGTTGCTGAAGCCAACGCAGCTGAGGGGAGGCCTTCTTCATCAAAGAATAAGAAGAAGAAGAATCAAGGGAACAATAAGGGCAAATGGAAGAAGAAGATCGAGAAGAACAAGCAGAACAAGGCTGCTCCAAAGTCTAAGGGAAAGTGTTTCCACTGCAACCAGGATGGCCATTGGAAGAGGAACTACAAAAAGTACCTCGATGAGCTGAAAGTGAAGAAGCAAGGTAAATCAGATTTACTGGTCATGGAAACATGTTTAGTTGAGAATGACTTATCTACCTGGATAGTTGATTCAGGGGCATCTAATCATGTTTGTACTTCTTTGTAGATGCTGGAAACGTCCAGGGATCTTGAAGAGGGATCTTTTCAGATGAGAGTGGGCAATGGGGCAAGGATCTCAGTGACGGCAGTAGGGACAGTGCGACTGTCTTTTGTAAATGATAAATATTTATTGTTAGACAATGTTTATTTTTTCCAAATGTCAAATGGAATTTGCTTTCGGTTTCTAGATTGCATGAACAATTTGTTTCAGTTTCTTTTGATATTGACTCTGTATCTTTATCTAAGAATGGAATTCATATTTGTTCTGGTTTTGTTGATGATGGTCTTTACTTTGTTAAACCCATATTCAACGAAATGCTACAAACCGAAATGTTTAAAGTCGCTGAACCAACCCCTAAAAGAAGAAAGTTTTCTAACGAAAATGAAACATACTTGTGGCATCTAAGGCTAGGTCATATAAACATAGATAGGATTGAAAGACTAGCAAAGGATAGTCCTTTAAGAGAGCTAAAGGTTGGCACTCTACCGGTTTGTGAATCCTGTCTAGAAGGAAAAATATCTAAGAGGCCATTTTCAGCAAAGGGTGAAAGGGCAAAGACACCCCTTAAAATCATACACCCGGATGTATGTGGTCCTGTAAATGTCAAAGCGAGGGGAGGCTATGAATACTTCGTCACATTTATTGATGATCATTCGAGATTCGGATATGCATACCTGATGCAAAAGAAATCTGAAACCTTTGAAAAGTTCAAAGAATTCCGTGCCAAAGCTGAGAAGCAACTAGGCAAATTGATCAAAACTCTTCGATCGGATTGAGGAGGAGAGTACTTGGATTATGAATTCAAAGACCATTTGATTGAAAATGGAATAATATCTCAGCTCACTACACCTGGCACACCACAATAAAATGGTGTAGCTGAAAGAAGAAACCGCACCTTACTTGACATGATGAGATCAATGTTAAGTTATTCTTCTTTACCCACTTCATTTTGGGGATATGCATTACAAACAGCAGTATTCATTCTGAACTTAGTTCCATCTAAGTCAATCCCCATAACACCCTTAGAGTTATGGAATGGTTGCAAACCTAGTTTGAGACACATTCGCATATAGGGGTGCCCAGCACATGTGTTGAAGGGAAAGACTGAGAAGTTGGAACCTCGCTCCGAAGTCTGCATATTTTTGGGCTATCCAAAAAGAACAAGAGGAGGTATGTTTTATAGTCCTCAGGACAACAAAGTGTTTATATCGACAAACGCTACGTTTCTTAAGCATAACTATATGGCACATTTCAAGCCCAGAAGCAAGATAGTTCTGAAAGAGTTGCTGGCTGATCAGATTAGCCCCATGCTGACAACAGTTGTTGGACGACCAAGAAGGGAGACCACTGACCACGATCAAACACCACCGCCACCACGACGCAGTGGGAGGGAAATAAGATTGCCAACCCGCTATCGTGAAAATGGAGAAGCAAATGTTGCAGTCACCGATGGTAGTGAAGATGATCCATTGTCATACAGGATGGCAATGGATGATATTGATCAAGAAAAATAGCAAGAAGCCATGAAACTTGAAATGGAGTCTATATACTCAAATTCTGTCTGGGAGCTTGTAGACCTACCAGAAGGCGTTCAGCCTATTGGTTGCAAATGGATCTATAAGAGAAAAAGAGGAGCTGATGAAAAAGTTGAAACGTTCAAAGCAAGATTGGTTGTAAAGGGTTTTACCCGAAAGGAATGAGTAGACTATGAGGATACTTTTTCCCCTCTAGCCATGCTAAAATCCATCCGCATACTCTTATCCATTGCTGCTCATTATGACTATGAGATATGGCAAATGGATGTCAAGACGGCGTTTCTGAACGGGCATCTTGAAGAGACCATTCATATGGTCCAACCAGAGGGTTTCGTGGTAGAAGGCCAAGAGCAGAAAGTCTGCAAATTATAGAGGTCAATTTATGGACTAAAGCAAGCATCTAGATCTTGGAACATCAGATTTAACGAAGCTATCAAATCTTATGGCTTTGAACAAAATCTTGGTGAACCTTGTGTCTACAAGCAAATTCAAGGAGATAAAGTGGTCTTCTTGGTTCTTTATGTCATTGGGAATGATATAGAATCGTTATCCAAAGTAAAGAACTGGCTAGCCAGTCAATTCCAAATGAAGGATTTGGGAAAAGCCAACTATATTCTTGGGATCCAAATTATCCGGGATCGCAAAAATAGACTTTTGGCATTGTCTCAGGCATCATATATTGACAATGTGCTTGTCAGGTTTTCGATGCAAAACTCCAAGAAAGAAAATTTGCCTTCTCGACATGGAGTTTATCTCTCAAAGGAGCAGTGTCCAAAGACACCTCAAGAGGAAGAGGATATGAGACGAGTTCCCTAGGCATCGGCAGTTGGTAGCCTGATGTATGCAATGCCATGTACTAGACCTGACATATGCTATGCAGTAGGGTTGGTTAGCAGATACCAGTCAAACCCAGGATTAGATCATTAGGTTGTAGTCAAACACATACTCAAATATTTGAGGAGGACGAGAAACCATATGCTTGTATACTCTGGTAGGGATTTAATTCCTATTGGATATACTGATTCTGATTTTTAGTCGGATAGGGACTCTCGTAAGTCCACCTCAGGGGCAGTGTTCACTTTGGGAAATGGAGCCATCATATGGAGGAGTATCAAGCAATCTTGTATTGTTGACTCAACCATGGAGGCTGAGTATGTAGCGGCTTGTGAAGCAGCTAAGGAAGCTGTTTGGCTTCGTGAATTTCTGGAGGAATTGGAAGTTGTTCCAAATATGCATGAGCCTATCATACTCTATTGTGACAACAGTGGAGCATTGGCCAATGCCAAGGAGCCCAGGAACCACTGCAAAGGAAAGCATATAGAGCAAAAATTCAACCTGGTCAGAGAGATTGTTTCTAGAAGAGATGTTTCAGTTGAAAAGATCACATCCGCGAATAACATAGCTGATCCGTTTATCAAAACATTACCAGCTGGGAGTTTTGAGAGACATCTTGAAAATATGGGACTTAGAGACATGCCTCATTTGCTTAAGGGCAAGTGGGAGATTGTTGGGATATATGCCCATAAATCAAATAAGATGTAAAATTTTGCTGATTATCAATGAAATGAGGAATTTTTCAATATTATTTTGCATACATGTGATGTTTTATAAATATCAAAATCCCTAGATTATTTTTTGATGTGGCTTTAAACATTGTATATAATTGTTATATACAAAGGATAATGTTTGAAATAAAATAATCTAAACTTGTCCGTAATTATAAATTAAAGTTGGGATCATTAATTTAAAATTACTAATGCGGTTCATTACATTCTGAATCAAACAATCTTATCCCAGATTATTAATAATGAGATTATTGGAATGAAAGCATTTTATGTAATATGATTACATAGGACCGGAACGCAATTAATTATGAATATCTAATAAATTCCGTTATTAAATAGAATATTCAATATTAATCAATGATGGTCATATATGAATTAATCTTAATTCTGAGTAATTAATAAACTCTTATTTATGATATTATGTTCTTTGACATATTAAGTAATGACACATGTGAATAGTGTCAAAGTCTTGGTATATTGGGAGCATAGTAAAATAAATAGCCGGGAATATTAATTTACAAGATGAAATGCATTCCTTCATAATGAAGTAGATGGACGGTTCCTGTAAGTGTTGATTCGGGACTTAAATAATAAGAGCGTTCAATTTTATGATTGGATCATAAAATATATTATTCATTAGAGGATCAATGGTACTTATAGATAAAGATATATTAAAGAGGTTAACGGAAAATACCTAGATTTAATTATGAACCGTTTATGGAGGATTAATTCGTATGTAGTGACTATATCAATGGACAACACAAATTCCGTGAACATAATTGTTTTATTAGTTTGAGAGTGCAATTCCAAATTTATAGTGGAGTAATTTGGAATTAATAATTTTGACATATTAATTAAGGTGTTAATTAATTGTCAAAATTATTAGAGCTTAAAATTATAATGTCCATAGTTCATCTCAATGGCTCTATAAGATTAATGTGAACTGAATATATCATATTGATGGATGAATTTAGAGGGATTTTTTTTCTTTCTCCACGTTTCCCTCTTCTCCCCCATTAATATATATATATATAAAAGAAAGGAAACGTGCATGTGCACGTTTCCTCAAAAAAAAAAAAATTAAGTGGAGGAAACGTGCTGTTGCACATTTCCTCCCTATGAGGAAAAGGTCACAGTCATGGAGGATTGGGTTCCTCGGAGTGAAGGTTTTTAATCCTTAGCGTGGATTAATTTTTCCTAGAGGAGAGAAAGGGTGAAAAAAAAAACGGGAGAACAAAAAGAAAAACTAAAAAGGAAAATTTCCAGAGTGCTATAACATACTTTTGAGAAAAGTGAGTGATAACTATAGGTGGCCTCTATATTCATCCATCTCATGTGTTGAGAAACTCATTACAACGCCCACGCGTTTGAGTTCACGTTAATCCGGAGATACGTTGAGAAAGAATCGTGGTGTTCTTGGAATTGAAGAGGTCAAGACGGTGTTGAAGGAGTTCAAGATTTATGTCCTAATCGAACGACGGTCAAATCCTCATTCCTTTCTTTAATATCTTTGTAGTTAAATTAACATGAAATAATGATCGCATTAAATTTTAATTTATGTGATTCGATCGATACCACGCTTCCGCACAATTTTTTTTGAAAATCCAGTTTGAGAAACCAACAGTAACAACATTGTTCAGACTTAGCAACACTTTTAAAGCATCGTTAAATTTTAATGTTGTTTTTTAAGCGTCGTTAAATCCTCTTTTTTGCACTACTTTATTTCAACAACTTTTTCTTGTCTTTTCTTTTTCCCTTGGATCAGAATCTTCACACGACGGGCGTCTAAGTTCTCTAAACGTCATTGGTTTAAGTTCTCTAAACGTCATTACTAGAGTAAAGAATTTATTATATAGTTTCGTAAGCTAGAAAAATCCTTCCTAATATTTACGAGGTCACTGGTTTAAGTTCTCTAAACGTCATTACTAGAGTAAAAAATTTGTTGAATAGTTTCATAAGATAGAAAAGTCCTTCCTAATCTTAATTATGAGGTCATTAATTGGTTTAAGTTCTCCAAACGTCATTACTAGCGTAATGATTTTATTATATTGTATGGTACGCCATTTCCAGCAAAACAAATAATAATAACCATAATATTTAAAGTGTCATATAAGACGTTTAAATTATTAATGCAAGTTAGGGACTGCTGCCTTATACTCGTTTTCACACCATACTAACTAGACCGGCGTAATCCTTTGCACTTTCACAGGAAACTGCATACATAAGATGTTCATACCTCACATGTCTGACGTCTGCATGCATGCTTTTGGACCGTCATCATGGGATTGATTGATTGGTGCATTTTATGTTGTGTTTCCATTTACTTAATTCAACTTTTAACGTTAAGATTGACTTTTTGTCGATATATATATATATATACATGTTCTTCCAAGAAAGGAGTTGATAAAGAGCAAACATCAAGGTACATATGTTCTTCCAAGAAAGGAGTTGATAAAGAGCAAACATCATGGTACTTCCTTTTAGCGATAGAAAAGGAATTAAAAAAAGGCGGTGATCTAGTGAGCTGGGAGGCGCAAGTACCATAATATGACAAAAATAATATTAACAAAAAATGAACAGTACTGCTATATATCACCACATTTTTTTAAACAATCATATGTAGACTTCCCTAAAAAAATATTAATGAATAACTTTAAAAATCAATACTGCTAATATGTATTAGAAAAAATGAACAGTACTGCTATATATCACAACATTTTTTTAACAATCGTACGTGGACTTCCCTGATAAAAGATTAATGAATATGTTCAACTTTAAAAATCAATACTGATTATAATAAGATTCCACGCAAGTTTCGATATTAATCTTTAGAGCACTCGTGTTCAATCTGACGGGCGTGTAATTGAATGTAGTTGTCGCACAAACGGTGTGGATTCAATAAGGTAAAATCCACTATTTATGAGACACCCGTTATCCGAACCCCGTCATGTAGAGTCTTATTTTCTTAATTTTTAACGTGTTAAAAAATAGTAGTGATAACAGCTAGAGTATGTTTCAACATTTTTTTTTTTTTTTTTTTTTTTTGGAAAAAAAGGGATTATGCAGTGAAAAATCAATACTTGACGTGGTATAACTACATAAAGGTTGTTCAATAATTGAGGTAGGGAAACGGAATTCTCCTTTTGATGTTAAAAAGACAGTACATAAGGTTATGTTCAATAATATTGATCCATTGACACATACGTAAGGTAAGCTTCCCGTGGCCAATGACTGTAAGGCTGTATTCACTAATTAAATGGAGGCAGAAAGGACATATAGCTGGTTGGTAAAAGGCTGAAAGCACGTTCTTTTCCGCTGACAGCCAATATGTGGCTCTTGATTCAGTTGTTCAATGTGTCCCCACCACATGGTCCTATGACACACTTATTATAAGGTCGAAAAATTAGTCTACTATTTTAGACTCCGATACATTTAAGATTTTAATTTTATTTTAAATGTGACAAAATGTTGACACCACTTTCATGAGATCACTATAAATAGTGGTAGCCTCTCATTGAACAAATCAAGCAAACACATTAATTCACATACACTCAAGCAAGAGAAATCTAGAGAGAGAGAGAGAGAGATGGAAGTAGTTCAAGTTCTTCACATGAATGGAGGAATTGGAGACACAAGTTACGCAAACAATTCCTTGGTTCAGGTAATTCTTCCCTTTATCAACAATTCAATGTTGTTCGTATATCATATATATCAAGCTATTTAGTACTCAATATAGATAAATTATTGCATAAAATGCTAATGAGGTCATTCTGTGATAGGATACAAAAATACCTTATTGATGTTGCACAACTCCGAATCGTCATATCATAATATCATTAACGAAATATTATTACAAAATTTAACCTAACTCAATGAAATATAATGGTTTTTTTTGCTAGGTAGGGTCTTTGTAGTACCCTACCATTACTATTTGGAAGAATTATATGTAAATTCTATGGTAGCATTCGATAGGTAAACATATGAATGAATTTGTCATATATATATCTTACGTGGATTTGAGTTTACATGACTTCAGAAAAAGGTGATATCCATGACCAAGCCCATCACTGAGGAAGCCATAGTAAACCACTACAGCAACAGCTCCTCAACGAGGCTAGTTATAGCTGACTTGGGTTGTTCTTCTGGACCAAACACTTTGTTGGTGGTCTCCGAACTCGTCAAAACGGTGCACCGTCTTTGCCGAAAACTCGGTCGCCAATCACCTGAGTTTCAAGTGTTACTCAATGATCTTCCGGGGAATGACTTCAACTCCATTTTCAAATCCCTGCCAAGCTTTCAAGAGAAACTCAGAGACAAAATGGGTCCCGGGTTCGGCCAATGTTTCTTCACCGGCGTCCCGGGTTCCTTTTATGGCAGGCTTTTCCCTAGCAAAATTCTGCATTTTGTTCACTCATCATACAGTCTCCAATGGCTGTCTCAGGTACTTAACTTCGTACAAAATTATCACAATACTATACAATATAATACATACATACGTTACGTATACTATACAATATAATACATAACTACGTATATATATGTATGTATATAATAGAGTACGAAAATATACGATACGAATAGGGCTCTAATTCAAATCATTACAACTATATTAGGTTCTATCAGTTTTATGAACCTTTTTATTTTGATGTAACTTTGATCGGATTTTATGGGTTTAGAAATACACTCTCTCTATAATCCACTACTAAAGATACAGAAAGAAATACCCAAAAAAAAGAAACTCCTAGATGTTAATGTATATATGTATGTATTATAAAATATGAATGAAAAATACTAATTACCGTACACTTTTTTAAGTTTTTAGTTATATATGATTCGTTAAGAATTGGAGCAATGAAACATTGTAATTTCTAAATGGTTTTTGCTTCTTTCAGAAGTTGATGCAATTCTTTTGACTACGTATTGTTTCTTTAATTTATTTTTAATAAACTGGAGTGGCAGATTTGATAAAGTGTCGGGTGATCAATACCAACCTAGCTAGTTAAGATATGATCCTTTCTTAATTTCATATCGGTTATATCCTCTTTCAATTAAAATAAAAAAATAATAATTAAAAAAAAAAAACAACTAGTATCAAGAAATATAGAACTGGGACAACATCCCTCTTGGAAAACCTATGCACTACTAAACCCTCCACTCATGGAGTAGCTTATTGTATTTTGTTCATTATATAGGTTCCTGATGGAGTGGAGAATAACAAAGGGAATATTTACATGAATAGTACTAGCCCTACAAGTGTGATTAAGGCTTACCAGGAACAATTCCAAAGAGATTTTTCATTCTTCCTCAAGTGTCGTTCGGAAGAATTAGTCCCCGGCGGGAGTATGGTCTTAACAATTTTAGGAAGAAAAAGTGAAGATCCATCTAGCAAAGAGGGTTGTTATATTTGGGAGCTTTTGGCTGTTGCCCTAAACGACATGGTCTCGGAGGTACAATAATTCTAGACGCATATAACTATAAGACAAGTAAAAACCTTGAATAACAAAACCTGAATAATATTTGTGAGAAATGTTGTAATTTTTGTAGGGGCTAATAGAGGAAGATAAATTGGACACCTTCAACATTCCTCAATACACACCATGCCCATCAGAAGTGAAATCTGAGGTCCTCAAGGAAGGATCATTCACCATCAACCGGCTTGAGGTTTCTCAAGTCAACTGGGACGCCTACCACAGTGATTTTAGTCCGTCCGATGCACTTGACGACGGCGGGTACAGTGTTGCCAAGTGCATGAGAGCCGTGGCAGAGCCCTTGCTCGTTAGCCACTTTGGTGAAGGTATAATTGAAGAGGTGTTCCGCAGGTACAGGGAAATTATTGCTGATCGTATGTCTAAGGAGAAGACTGAATTCATCAATGTGATCATTTCAGTGACCAAAAGAGGATGATCATCATGGTATTATTCATCAACAAATATCAGTACTGTCTTAATGAGTGATGATCAGTTATGTTTGTCTTATTAGCAAAAAGGCAAAAAATAAATAAATAAATTAACGTGGCTTTACACGAGTGAGGTTATTTTATATATGTTCACGTATAGTGTAATTTGTTTAATATTTGTCCAGTAAAAGAAGAAAAATACCATCCAGCCGATCGAGCTAGTGATGGCAAGTTTCTGTAAAATGTTTCAATAATTAGGCAATGCCAACTAATATATATTTCTGTCTTCTTGGAAAAGAGAAATGAATTGTTTAGCTGTCTGAGTCTATAATCACTTAAATAGACGAAATGTTGAGTTTAATAGTTCTCCGTGTCGATCTCCAAAAATAACAATAACAATATAATAATAATGATGATGATGATGATGATGATAATAATAATAATAATAATAATGATAATAATAATAATAATAATAATAATAATAATAATAATAATAATAATAATAATAATGATAATAATAATAATAATAAGAATAATAATAATAATAATAATAGCAATAATAATAGCAATAAAACAAAACAAGTACAAAACAAAACAAAAACACTTGAATACAAGAGTTAATTTATTTCTCGAGTTTGCATTCGTCAAACAATATGACAAGAAAGTTAATTCTAAACTATGTATAGAAGTTTTTAAAAGTTTCAATTATATATGCTGCTGGCCATTTGATTTTAATTACTTACCCATTATTTAAAGGGTAATTAGCACGATTAATGCAGGTTCTTGAATTATTTGATAAGTATCATTTTAGTCAAGTTTTTAATTTAAAAAATTAACTCCGCAACCCATGTCGTCGCCACTCCAATCACGACCAACTGAACTTAAATGGTTAAAGATGCCTAACTAAAGAATGTTAATAAGCTAAGCTTATGAAGACTTTAATTATTATCATTATTTAATAAGAGGACTACTCTATACTGCTTATTCAAATTACCAATTGAACTTAAATGGTTAAAGATGCCTACCTAGCTAGGTTGATGGGTCCAAACTTTGCCTTTTTGTTTTGGTTTTTTTTATTTTTTTTATTTTTATATTGTTTTGGTTTCTTCTTTGAATGTATGGTTAAAACTTTATACTTATTAGTTACACATGATGCATGGCCAAACTATAACATCAAGAGAAGAGGACCCATGCACACTTTTCTTTCTTTCAGAAATAAATAATCCAATATTTCCTATGATTTATACTAGACAGTAGACACACGATAGCTTATGACAACTACATGTCATAGTTGTAGTTGGCAAAACAATATGTATGTCACGTCATAAATAATACTCTTATTCATCTCTTTTCAACGTAGACCGTAAAGATTAATTATGTGGCTTAAGCTAAATCGACCGATCTTTTAAAAATTCAAAACAACCAATTCGATCTTTTAAAAACTTACAATAGCTAATTAAGATGCCTGCCTTGATGCGAGCAAACTTTATATTTTAGCTAACATATGATGTATATATGTAGCCTTAATAATGAAATGCTGAGATTAATATTTTCTTCTTCATGCAAATATTTGAATATTCCAAGAGCGCCCTTTTGCCACAAAACCCAAAGAATAAATAAATAAATAAATCCAACATTTCGTTGCAATTTGCAAACACCGCTACACAAATCCTAATAAACATCAATGATACAACCATGTCTGTCATTATTCATTAATATGTAGTTAGTATTGAAATTTTGGACGGGCCGTCCGCGACCGCCTGAAAAAATTGATTTTGTGTCTGATGCCCGACCCGACTTACTCAAAATTTTTGGGCCACCCGTCCGAGCCTGAGAAGGCCCGTGGACGGGCCACAGGCCTGGTTTTGGCTGCCCGAGCCCAGTCGGGCAGACTGAGCCCGCCCGAAATGCCGAAAAAAAAATATTTTTATATTTTTTAATTTTAATAATATTATATATATATGTATATTATATAATATACTATTATTTAGTAATTGTATTTGTATATAAATAATTATTAAGTTATTTTGTGTTAAAATTATATAAAAACTTGGTAAGAAAAAAAGAGTGCAATCATTTTGTGACAAAATATAAATTTTATAAACTTACAAAGTCTAAATATACATTTACAATGTCAAAAGTAAATACATATTTACAAATTACAATTTAATTTGAAGCTGAAGGATCATCTTCAAAATTAAATGTTAATCTATTAAATTCATCAATCTATTCTTGACTTGCCGGTGAAATTGTATCCAATAAACGTTGATCGGCACGATCCCAATCCTTAATGTAGACCAAGGCTTCAACAATGTCCCTTTGCAATGCATTTCGGCATTCATCATCCGGTCGTACTGAAGGCTTGTTCAGATGAAACAGTGGAGACTGAGATCGAAAAAAAATCCATTGCCAATTGAGTTAGGATTGGCCAAGTTAATGCTCGTGCCCTCCACCATTGAACTAAGTCAAACAATTCTCTAGTACCGTCGACTACTAAGCTCTCACTGAGGTACACCATAAGCTCATTAAAGCCGCCGCCGCCTCTGCCACCTGTTGATGAAGATCCATTCCCAGCTTCTGTTTGAGTCGTCTTCTTCTTCTTCTTCAACCCGAAAACATTCAAGAATGAATGTGGGTTTTCATCTTGAAGTTGCGGTTCCTGTACTCCAGAGTTTGTGTTTCTAAACCTATTCTCATATTTACTATAGATCGAAAATATTTTTGCCTTTAATGTTAGAAATTGGTCATAACAATTGATGCTTAAAAATTCACTTAAGTTTTCTAAACCACTTTCTAAACGGTCTAATTTTAAACTATGATAAAAAATAGTACCGAAACCATACAACAAATGCAAGTTAGACCAATGTTTTTTAAATTTCTTTTCCATAAAAGCGATGTGAACTCCTAAGATTGGGTATGCCCTATATTCACTAAATAAAATACTAATTCTTAAAACTACCTAAAATGATACAAAACTTCAGCAATTTTCCAATCATATGAGTCTATATGTTATGTTCCTAATTTTAAACAGATATAGTTTGTTATAGCATCCTTATAGGGGATGCATTGTTGAAGCATAATATAAGTTGAGTTCTATCTTACAGGCATATCTAAGGCTAATGCTCTAGGAGGTAAATTTAATGCTTGTAAGAACCTAAACCAATCTTGTTCTCTTTGGTTACTACCTTGAATCCATACAATATTATCTCTAATTCTTTTAATGTGAGTACCCATTTCTTTTTAACTAGATTTAACTATTAAATTCATTACGTGGCATGCACAACGTTGGTAGAAAATAGTACCATCACTGAATAAACTTAAATCATTTTCGAAGTACTCAATTATTTTAGTATTTGCACTAGCATTATCTAATGTTATTGCCATTACTTTATCTCTTAATCTAAATTCATCAATTACATCTAAAATTGTATTATATATTAAATCGGCGCTATGTGATCCTAAAACACATTTAAACTTAATATTCTCTTATCTAAATCGAATCCTTTAAAGTAATATCCGGTTACAGCTAAATAATCTTTATTGGCAACGGCATACCAAATATCTGATGTTAACGCAACGTAACCGCTAGTCGGGTGTAAAAGGTTTATTAATGCTTCTTTTTCTTTTTTAAATAATTTTAACAAATCTTTCATAATAGTAGTTTTTGAAGTGAACTATGCATTAGGATTATGTACAACTTTAATATATCATTACCAATTAGGATGCTCTACAAAACTAAGTGGTTGATCTAATGCAGCTATCATTCGCGCAACTTACATACGATCAACTTGCGGATCGTATTTCCAAGTGGTTAGACAACCGGTTGTGCGATCAAAAAATAATTGTGTTTGGCGGAGTTCAGCTCCGCCGGACTGGCTAAGCTTTTGAAGACACTTTTCAGAGTGCCTTCTCAAGTGTGTTGTGCCGTGAATAGTGTCACCTTGTAATTTAGATAAACAATATTTACACTGAGCTATATGTTTACTATTACCTTCATTGTCGATCTCCTCAATTGTGTCAAAATGATCCCAAACTGTCGAGGTTGCCTTTCCTCTTGGAGGTTGCAACACTTGCAGACGCAGTAGCACTTGCACTCACCGCTTCTCCACGCCCACCACCATTGCGACCACGACCTCCAGTACGTCCACCAGGACTTGGATTAGCAGATTTTTGCATAATAAATTCATTAGTGGGAAATTACCCTTCTTTCATGTTGTTTTGGGCATCAACAGGAATACCACTATAACCAAAAGAATCCATTATAAAAAATAAGAGCGATTTGAAAGAGAGAGCTTTATGATAGTGTGATAGTTTTTATAAAAATTATGAGAGAGATTTGAGAGATTAAGAGAGATTGAGAGAAATTGAGAGAGATTTAGAGAAATTGAAAGGGATTAAGAGAGTTTGGGTGAGAAAAATGTGTAGGGGATGAGGGGTATTTATTGAGAAATTTTTTGGTTAAAAAATTAATTTTTTCCCCCCAAATTCAGATCCCACAATTATTTTTTATCTCGGCGGGTCGGGTTCGTGCGGGTTCAGGCCCAAAATCAGGCAACAGTTAAAAAAAGAGCCGTTGGATTCGGCCAATTCGGGCTTCATGTCGGGTCGGGCACCAACGGTCAAAAATATATCCGTTGGTTGGGCTCGAGCTTCGGGCAATTCAGGCCTAAGTGAAAAAATTCAAAAAAATTTCGGCGGACAACGGTTGATGGTGGGCTCCGGCGAACTGTCCATTTTTGGGCAACCCGAGCCTGAGCCCAAAAAAATAGAGTTGAACGGGCCGGCCTTTGGACTTACCCGTCGAGCCCGAAAAATTCAAGTTTCGGACAGGCCGCCGGCCCAAAGTTCCAACACTATATGCAGTACGTTTGACCAATGTGGGGTATTTCACATAAACAAAAATAGATAGCATTCAACATCGGTCACCTATGAGCCAATGTTAAAAGCTTATTCTTAGTACTTTTAACGTAGTACGCTTATCAACCGACACTAGAAGTGCTAAGATGTGGTTTTAACGTCAGTCGCCAAGCAACCTATTGGGATTTCCATATTAGCATTATTTTACAAATTAAAAGATTTGATTTTGGGTTTGAGTTAGAGATTCATTTGCAGCATTCAATTGATTTTGGAGATTGATTTGCTGCAATAAACCTGTTTGGAAAGATTCAGATTTATTGAAATTTATTTTCTTTATTCTTATTTGGTTTCCTATTTTAATAAGTCAAATTGTACTTGTAAAATAGAAGCTTTGATATTAATGGAATAATTTGCTGTGAGAGAAGACTTCAATTTGCAGCAAGAATTTGTTTATGGAAATTGTCTCAAGACAATCATTTTAGATTGATTTGGTGAAAGTAAACTTTGGATGAATTTTGTAAGTGAAATGAAATGAGTTGATTGATTTGAGATTTTGCTGTGTTGTACAAATCATCCAGTTTTTTGAGGAATCCGTCAAGGTTCATCTTGTTTTAAATGGAAGATTTCAAGAACTAGGGAGTGTTAACTTCGAGCCAGATTTTAGAGTTTTATTGCAACAGAATCTACAACAGAGAGACTGTGTATATTTGAAGATTTAGACAATTAGATTATTTAACTATTTAATTAAAGTCTCATAACTATCTCAACACGCTTGTTGAGCCTTAAAATTTTAGAGTAAAAAAGATCATTTGTGAGCATGTTTTTTTTTATTTCTTCGAGAGAAGTAATTTTTTTTCAGAAAAATAAGTATTGAAGGGATTTTAACTTTGTAAGTCGATGGGATCTTGCTTAGTAAATCTATTGGGTAGTTACAAAATCATATGCATCATACTTAGAGAGGGAGTCTCGAGTATAAGAAGTATTTGAGCTGTAACTTCATTTATTTAGTAAATTGTTCAAATGTCTAGGCATGACTCCGCGGATATAAGTGTTTATCGAGCTGCGATACCATCTCCTTGTGTTCTTTTTACATTTATTTTAAGTTTTGCTAAATTGGTAATTTATCTAATAACAAAACTTGGTAAAAAAAGATAAACCGGTACTTACAATTGGTATCAGAGTAGACCACTAACGTATTTTTGGTGAGATTTGAGGTGTATCGGTTGTTTTGTAGGACAATGTATTTCATGAAGAAAGGGAAATCCACATGCAACTCCAAATCTGAAAATTTTCAGAAAAATAGGATTTCATCTTCGAAACAATTTGATGGAAAGAAGAAAAACAAAGGAATTCAGTGTCGGGAATGTGAGGATTTTGGACACATAAATAAAACTGAATGTGATAATACTCTCAAAAAAGAAAAATAAAGCCACGACGTGCACCTTGAGTGATTATGATTTTGATGGAAATCAATATGATGGAGAAGAGCATACCAACAATTACGTGACTTTTACTGTACGTACAACTCTCTTTAGTCACAATTTATTGAATTCTGATGTTGTTGTTTCAAAATCTGTCGCAACAAAAACTGCAACAAAATCTCCATGTCTTCAATTGCATGTTTATTAACAAAAAAAAAAAAAAAAAAAAAAAAAAAAAAAAAAAAAAAATCAACCGTGTCTACCGTAGTCACAAATTGCAATACGCAATTACCTAGCTGATATAGATATTGGACTCTGTCTCGTCTTCTGTACAAACCCATAAAAATAAAATTATTCAGTTTAAGCTAAACTGATCACGACTTTTTTTTTTTTCCTTCGAATTGTCTACTCTCTTATACCCTTCAAATTAGCAGATAAACTTAAATGGTTAGGATGCCTAATGACTATAGATTGCTGGTTCAAACTTTATATCTTAATTAATTAACATATGATGCGTGACTGATAGAAAAATAAATAAATAACAATGCGCGCTTTTCTTCTCATAGGTGAATAATCTAGTATTTTCCTTCACATCATCTTCTGTGATTTATAGACCATAACAACAATTAATTAGATCGATTAAGCTACACTGATGAAGACTTTTATTTTTCATTTACTTGGATTAATCTAACAAATGCTCCCTAAACTTTACACAGAATTCTATTTTATTCTTGATATTTAGCGTCCAAAGACTAACCCGGCTCCATTTTAATGTAATAAAGTTTGTCTTTTTATCAACTGACTATTAAAAAAATGATAGAAAAACAACATATATGAGTTGTGCGTGATGGAAAGTTGGATTATAAAAATGGGATGTAAAGAGCTAAAGGCCCTTGTAACCCTAGCAAAAGTTATATAACATACAACTGGAGGGAAATTACTCTATTATCCGCATAACAGAAAGAATATACAACAAATTAACAAAATATTAATACCATACTATTGTTCTTCAATCAGTTAATCCAGCCTAAGAACTAATGAAATGCCATAATTTTACTCCTACTTAAATAGTACATGGGCATTACATTACATTTTCCTTTTAACGTAAGTGTATGGAAGGATTAACTTTGTTGCACAAAGATAAACCAGAAAGTATTGGGACCTTTTTAAACATAAGCGACCAAAACGAGATTTGATGTAGAGTTTAGAGAAACTATTTTTAGATGAATCCTGTTTCCTGTTTGCTAAATGGGACTACGTACGATTAAAGTTACCAATCCTTTTATGACTCAATGGTTGAGAGCCTAACTTTGATGGGATCGAACTTTCTATTTTATCCTATATAAAATAAGGTTGAGCCTATTTAGCATTGCTTTCTAAAAGAATAATCTTCAAAGCTTGAATAATCTTCTAAATTAAAGAGTTGTTATCCCCTAAAAACCATTCCGTTGAAGAATTTTGTGACTTTTCAGGAAACTAGTTGGAAGCATGCGTCCTACACGTGCATTTCATGTATTTTTTTTATACTAAAATTTAAAATTTTCTTTTAAGATTTAGGTTTATCTTTTTATTATTCTCCTAATAATTGAGTCTAATGAAGAAAAGGTTTAATAGAGCACATATAAAAAGGAAAAAAGTTTTTGATGGAAAAAATTAAATAGTAAATTATTTATAAGATACATATAAAAGTATTTGAGAGGGTTTTATGAAAAAAAAAAATGTTAAAATAGAGGCACATTCCAAAAGATTTTACACTAACTAGTATAACTGATAAATTTAACACTAAAATAACAATGCATTAGGGAATAATTTACCTACCTAAAATCTATAGCTCTTTTTCTCTTCTTTAAATACCCAAACGCATGAAAACCCTGCATGCACGCTTTGCCTCCTTCTCGGTGTCATAATGTTTTTTTTTTTTTTTAAGGTTATCAAAATAACCTCAGGAGAAAACTAGGGCTAGCAATCCAGATAACGACACGACAACACGACTCGAAATCTAAACGAAGTTAGCAGGTTTGGGTTTATTATAAATGAGTTTAGGTCATAATCGGGTTGACACGATTAACACAATTAATAAATTGGTTAAGGGGTTGACCTTCTAACACGAATTGACACAATTAACTATGTGTGTCATCTGCAATCTAATGATATGTAATATAATACGAAAGTTTATATGACATATTCAATACAAATAATGTGAATTTTAATATTTCTAGGTAAAATTCCTTTATTTTTTTAAAGAAAAAGATAAATTAACCAATAAATATGTTAAACATGTCTTGATCGTATTAAATAAGTCATTATTTTATTAATTATTTATTCAATATATTAATTTAAACGAGTTATACGAATTAACACAATTAACACGATTAATAAATTAGTCGTATTTAAATTGATATTTTTAACACGTTTAATAAATAAATCGTATTTAAATTAATATTTTTTAATACAATTAATAAATAAGTTAATATAAACACGATCTATTAACACGAATTATCACCCACAAAGAAAACCTTGTGCATGCACGCTTTGCCTCCTTTCAACTCAAAAAATCATAACTGTTAATGTATTCCATCAAGATAATAATCTTGTCTCAGACGTGATAAAAGGCATTCATTTCATGTTCACAATAAAAATTTTGTTTGGACGACACTTAGACTTTAGAGCCAACTAAACGATAAGCATGATTGCCAAACGCATTATATCGGGAGAAGCAAAAAGACTGGCATGGGATGAGCGATGAAAGAAAATAAGTAAAATAAATAAAAATAATAATAAGAGGAAAAAAAAAAAAAAAGAACCAAAACCCAGTTAAAATTTTTAATTAGTTGCTTCATTTCTTGTCGAGAAAAAATATAAAAGAAAGTTAGTGTATTTTCTGTTTTTTTTATCATTTTCTGTATATATTATTTAACACGTGAATTTTACCGTTTTATTTTTTATTTAAATAATAATATATTATATTAATAAAATTCACATATTAAATAATAAATACATAAAATATCAAAAAAAGTGATAAAGAATAACTCTAACATCTCTATTTCACCACCAATAACATCTCTCTGTTTTTTTTTCATAGTCTATTTATCTATCTATATTTTATGTAGTTGCAGTGGTGTGCCCCTCTATGAGCGGTCCATATGTGACACGCCCTTATTGGTTGTAAGTGGCAACATAATTTGGAAAATGTCAAATTCAAAGAGCATACAACTTTCCTTTCTAGTCTAGACCTATAGCTTTTCTTTTCGTTTCGTTTCTTTTTTTCTGCATAAAGTTTATAGTATTGAAAGACGACAATATTGCACTTGAAAAATATCATGGGTGCTTTTATGCTGTTCGAATACTTTTTTTTAGCACCGTATTAAAAGATATGATAATTTTTAAAATTTTACGTTAAAATTTTTAAATTTAAATGATAAAGTTATAAAAATTATAATACATTTGTGAATTTTAAAAAAAAATACAATAAATCGTTTGAGTTTATAAGTTTTAACGTAAAATTTACAAATCTATTATATTCCTTCAAAATTTACAAATTTATCATAATTTTTATAACTTTATCATTCGAGTTTATAAATTTTAACGTAAAATTTCATAAATTATCGAATCTCTTAATATAATGCAGCGAACTAAGGGAGTATAATTTTTTAGTTGAATTTGAGTTATAACTTGAGTTTGTGTTTGGTTGTGTACATTTGAGTTATGGTTTGAGATAAGAATATTTTTTAGTTTGTGTTTGAGTGAGTCAAAACTTAAATTTGTATTTAGATAGTATTTTAATAAAAACTCAATGCTGATGAAAAATTTTAATAGGGTATATGGGTCGGGTTTTATTCTTCTTTTCGTTGTCAACGCATAGAAAAAAAAATCATCTCAATCAGAATTAAAACGAAAAAGTTATAGCATTTTTAAGAATAAAAAAAATAATGTTTATTAATTTGAGTTCGAGTTTCTGAACTCGAGTTGAAGGAGAAACTTGAACTCGAGTTTTAGTCCTAAACTCAAGTTTAAACTTAAAAGAACATGAACTCGAATAAAGTTGTAACTCGAACTTGCCCCGTTCACTTCGTTGATTCGAGTTTAGAATTTGAATTGAGATGTAATTTTATGTGAGAGCTTTTTACTGTAGTAAAAAAGTTAGATTTGATTGTTTGTGAGAGCTTTTTACTGTAAAAAAACTCAAATTCTAAACTCAAATCGACAAAATGAACGACTTCACATCTCAAAAGAATAAGTCTTAAGTATCCCAGCGGCAGAAAAGAATCCAAATATCTTCCGACTTATATACATACATATCTTTTAAACTCAAATCGACAAAATGAACGACTTCACATCTCAAAAGAATAAGTCTTAAGTATCCCAGCGGCAGAAAAGAATCCAAATATCTTCCGACTTATATACATACATATCAGTTCACAATCTAACATCAGTACTGTTAATATTCACGCTATATTTAACTAATCTACACATCTGCAGTAGCCATCTCCTCCTTTTCTTTTGTCTCAAATCAGCAGCCATATTGTCCTATATACTTTCACCTTTTTCTTTAATTCTTATTGAATATATACTTTGCCGCTCTTGTATAATATATTATTTAGTACAAATTTTATCATTTCAGTTTTTATTTAAATAATATATTATAATAATACAGTATATATAAAATAATAAATATAAAAAGTAATAAAAAGAGTTTCAGAAACTGACGTTTGTATAAACACTTTCAATTCCCAAACCACTGGAATAAGAAGTACAAAGCTTTTAATTAATGTCTTGGTTTTATTCATGAATAAGCAAATCAATCATTTGCTTCTACTGACAATTAATAACTTTGGATATACTCTTCCTTCTCTTTTCTTTTTTTAACAAGAGATAATTAAACTGTATGGAAAATTTTATTTGAAATTAAGTAAAATTTTTAAAATATTACAAAAATGATACAAATAACATAATAATTATCATAATGATGTCACGTTTTATTTTATACAATGATATAATCATAAAATAATGATATCATATTTTGCACTTATTTTAATATTTTAAAAAATTTGCTATATTAAACTTTACTATTAAAATTTTACTTTACGTGTAAAATATGTCAGGAAAAAAAATAAATACCTCTTAAAAATATAAAAATCAAAACTTTTACTATTTATTTTTTATTCATAATTTTTTTAATTAAATAACTATACTAATAAAAAAATATTAATATGAAATTTAAATGTACGCACTCTTAACGATAAATTACGTAATTTTCTCAACATTTATGCATATTTCAATATAAGATGAAAAAGGGGCATTCCTTTAACTTTATGGGCCCACAAAAGTCCAAAGTAAGGGATTGTTTGACTGGGTCAAGCCCTGTGACAGGCCCCTTGGCTGACAGGTGTCTGACACCCGTTATCCTGAACAAGACAAGAAGATGAGCACAAGAAGCATGCATGAATCTCAAAATTTTCAACGAAGGGGGGAACACTGATATGATGGACTTAAGTCCACAAATATTATATGCCTAGGATACACTTAAAGTAGTTGCCTTTCCATCATCTACGACTAGGAAAGTTGGGACTGATGATGAGAAAACCTAATACACTACTATATCAGCACATCCTGGCCAGTAGCCATCTCATGATCATACACCAAATTGCAAGTTCTCAAATATTTCTCTACCAATGCTTTATAAGTCAGACGTTGATAAGACGCCTTTCTTTGGAATCTATGTCCCCAAGGTGCTTTTTTCAACTTTTTGAAAGGCTTTGAACCAAATTTAATTTAGGGGACATGTACCATATAGAAAAAAAAAAAAAAAAAAAAAAAAAAAAAAAAGGTAATCCGTGTACGTAACATAAAGTTTTGTTTACCAATTTGACAAGCTCTATGAATATAACTCATCCTAATTACAAGCACCGGTAATATTAAACGCCACACATTAATCATATAAAGTGTGTCTAATAATATATAATTAATAAATAACATTCATGTTTTATTAGTTGTGGTGTTTATATATCCGACTCGAAAGTTTTTTTTTTTTTTTTTTTTTTTTAAAAAACATGTTTTACACGATAACGAATATTAACACACATATATCACATGGTATACGATCTTTTTCGTATATCATTTATAAGTAATAATGTCGTGTGGCGTCAAGACTAGCTTTGTCAATTTTTTGAGCATTTGGTATAAGTTCCAACTTGAGTTAGCATGATTGGCTCCCTAGACAAGAAATTGTGGTCCATTTTTAGGATTGGTTAGGCTAGTCCATGTTGTCCAGTCACGATTTCCATCATCATCATTGCACTCAAATAATGCATCGTACGTCAACTTCCATTATAACTAAATACATAGTGAGAAAATAGACGGGGAAATTATAAAGTAAAATAAACTAGCACTATTGAAATTTTGGCCTTTTAAAATAACACACAAACTGACGGTGCATCACCAAAATCTGAGGCAGAGCAAGGCAAGACTCCAAACAACATGGATGTGGTGAATGCCTTCCACATGACTGGAGGAACTGGCCAGACTAGCTACGCAACAAATTCATCTTTCCAAGTCTCTTTCTTTTTCTCTTTTTTTTATTTTTTTTTTCTATTTTTTTTATTTTTTTATCTATCTTCTCTCCAGACACTAGTGATACTATCATTTATTTGGAGCTTTCTAACAGTAGAGGGGACTCTACTAGTAGTGTATATACGTTTTTTAATGTTAGATCCGATCAATATCCCATCAAAATAAAAATATAGCAAAACTTATAAAATATGATACAAATCTTAATAACTCAAAATAAACTCCTACCAATAGGGTTTTATTTTTACACCTACCGTAGAATTCTCTTGTTTGTTTGCTTACACTTTGTTTGCTGTCATTATTGTAATTCTTTTTTTTTTTTTTTTTTTTTTTGTGGATACAGAAGAAGGCCTCAGACATGGTGAAGCATATAACCCTAGAAACAGTACAAGAACTCTATCTCACCACAACTCCAAAGAGCTTGGGGATAGCTGATTTGGGTTGTTCTTCTGGACCAAATACCTTATCCATCATCAAAGATATCATTGAAGCCGTCCGAGCGGCGACTCGAAAAATCATAGTTCCACCACCAGAGTTTCAAGTTTATCTCAATGATCTTCCAACAAACGACTTCAACTCTATCTTCAAGTCCTTGCCAGACTTCTCAAGACAACTAAACAAAGATAGAAAAGGTACTGATCAGTCTCCTACTATCTTCATAGGAGCTTATCCCGGCTCGTTTTACGGCAGACTCTTGCCCAACAACTGCCTTCACTTTGTCTATTCATCTTACAGCTTGCACTGGCTCTCCAAGGTGAAGAGTTTTTCTTTTGCTTGCTTTTATCAGCTTTCTAATTCATGTTTCTTTTACAAAAAAAAAAAAAAAAAAAAAAAAAAAAAAAAAAAAAAATTTTAAGATCGATACAAACAAATTCGGAATTCTAATAAATTTTCGAAGGCACTGTTTTATTGTAGTATGATTCTTATGTGATCCAATGTTTTTAGAAATTATTTTATCATATAAGAAATCTGTAATTAGGAAACGTCTATATAAAAATCAACCATGATATGATCCAGGTTCCTCCAGATATATATGATGAGAATGGACAGTCCATAAACAAAGGTACCATTTACATTTCTAAAACCAGCCCATATAAGGTTTCCCAAGCATACTTGAAGCAGTTTCAGGACGATTTCTCATTGTTTCTCCGGTTGCGATCCGAGGAGCTGATCTCAGGAGGAAGAATGGTGTTGATCTTACTGGGAAGAGGAGGTCCTGATCATGTTGACAGAGGCAATTCATTCTTTTGGGAACTCTTATCGCGATCGTTTTCAATATTAGTTTCGGAGGTAAGTATGTAAATTAGATAATTAGAAAAATGATAAATATCAAGTCTTATAGTCCCCACATATTTTCAACTAATAATCAGAAACTGTCATGTAAAATTTGCAAGGCCGTAATTAGTTTAAAATTAGTAATAATATTGACACTTGAGATTTAGTACAAGAATCTAGAAATGCAAAATCACAAAATTCAAGTCACCTAATTAATTACACAACTCTTTGGGGTCTAGTGTTCTTGTTGATAATCTGCCCTGCTGAAATATTATGCACAGATCACTAAGCATGATCACATATATCACGTGATCAAGCGAACTAGTGCGCACTTTTGACCACCTTGGCAAGGCTAGATCTTGTCAAATTATTAGAAGTTTTTAAATTACTTGTAGAGCAAGGTTGACTTCTTATTTCTCTAACTAGTGGTTTTATTATTAATTTTATTTTAAATCCTATTTGTTAGGGAACAGTCAAGAAGGAGAAGATTGATTCTTATGACGTGCATTTTTATGCACCATCCAAAGAGGACATCGAAGATGGTGTTAGACAACAGGGTTCTTTCCAAATAGACCGGTTCGAGATGTTCGAAATTGAGAAGGGAGAAGAGGGGAATGGAAGCCATGGAAGAAGAGTGGCTATGGCAGTAAGGGCTGTTCAAGAATCTATGATTAGCCAGCACTTTGGAGATGGGATTTTGGACAGTTTGTTTGAGATTTATGGAAGGATGATAGATGAAGAAATGACTAAAGAAGAAATTAGGCCCATTACGTTTGTTTTCGTTCTTAGAAAATTATGAATGTAATGTACGAGACAAAAAGAGTAGCAATTTAGAAGTACTTGTTGAAGAAACGACATCATGTGTTTTTGCATCCATTCACTTGAAAAATTTGCAAGTACGGCTAAGTGTTGCACAAATGCTGCTGTGGTACTTTTGCTGCTTCACTAGTACTCCACTTGCCTGTACAGTTTGAAACTGATATCCTTTTATGATTGTGTTTGATGAAATTATTCTATTGTAACTGATATCCTTTCATGATTGTGTTTGATGAATTTTTTTTTGTGATTTGAAGAAGGAAAATGGCTTGTTCTCTGCGTGGTAAACATCTTTGGGCCTGCAGTTTGTCTATTGGGTCCAAATGTGAAATGCTTTCGTTGAGAACTCTCTACAAATATCCCGGCTCTTGATTTTTATCTCTTACTCTTAATTAATACTCTTTTAATCAAATAATTATATTAACAAAATGGTACTAATTAAGTGACAGTGTAAGGGATAAAAATACCATGCACTTTTAAGGTTTTCAACAATTTTCTGGTTTTTTTTTTCCTTAACTTGTATTGTCAAGACCATCACATTAGCTCAAGTTAAACTCTCAAGCATCAAAGGATAGACATATATCACCAAAATAATATTTTTAGTTTTATTTTTCTGATTCAAAGCAAATAAGGTTTTTTTTAATTATTTTTTATTTTTGATAAAACATACATAATAACACACAAAACCCATGGGCATATCAACCAGAAGGGCCTTAAGGAGGAGATAACACTAAAGTCTATAAGTGAATTCTACTATGTGATATTATCCAGACAATTGCTGATTGGAAAGACTGAAATGAGTACGAGAGAGAAAGAAAGAAAAAGAGAAGAGAGAGAGTATTTTGTCAAATGAATCAGAAGTGATCTTCTCATTAATCAGACTCGGTTTATATCAACCATAATTACACAACTCAATTAGTTACAAAAATAACAGCTTCTCTAATTTTGTTGTAACAGACTAACTGATCTCTAATGCTGACTCATCAGCATTAGCACCTGGCTTAGCATCCCTTCTCAAGTTTAACATTTTATTCACAAGTTTGAGCTTGTCACGAAGAAAGCAAAATCTGGGTGTGGCTAGTGCCTTGGTAAAAATGTCAGCTATCTGATGTTCTGTTGAGATATAACGAACTTCAAGTTCTTGAGCCAACACTTTCTCTCGAACAAAATGAACATCTATTTCTATATGTTTAGTCCGAGCATGAAAAACTGGATTTGATGCCAACGACCCTGCACTCATATTGGCACACCAAATAATTGATCGTTGCTGCGGTTTTATGCCTATCTCAGTAAACAAAGACTTCAACCATATAACTTCGGCAGCAGCCTAAGCCAAGGTTCTATATTCAGCCTCTGTGCTAGATCTAGCCACAACAATTTTTGCTTTCTTGCAGACCCATTTATCAGATTTTCACCAAAGTAAACACAAAAACCACTAGTAGACCTTCTGTCATCTACACAACTAGCCCAATCTGTGTCTGCAAAGCCGTCAATACACAATCTGGTGGCAGGTTTGAACCAAAGACCATAAGATGCTGTTCCTTTAAGATATATAAGAATACGTTTACAAGCTGACCAGTGCTCTGTTGTAGGAGCTTTAAGAAATTAACTTAATTTGTTCACAGAAAAAGAGATATCGGGCGTAATCATTGTAAGGTACTGTAATCCTCCAATAATACTTCTGTAGAGACTAGGAATCTCAATGGAATCTCCATCATCAAGTGACAGCTTTTTCTTTTCACACATAGAAGTGGGAGTGGCTTTAGCAAGAGACATATTAGCCTTCTTTAACAGATGTGCAACATACTTCTGCTGAGTTAAGCGAAGACCTTTTTCATCTCTATAAGCCTCAAAGCCTAAAAAATAATTAACTGAGCCCAAAACTTTCAATGCAAACTGAGTGTGCAAATCACTAATAACCTGTTTGATAGCAGCTGAATCGTTCCCAGTAACCAGAATGTCGTCAACATGGATCAAGATAAAAATCAGTTTTCCTTCTTGCCTTCTAAAAAATAAGGAAGTGTCAGACATGGAGTTCCTAAAACCCCACTGCATGAGTGCTTGTTTGAGTTTGTCAAACCAAGCATGAGGTACTTGTTTCAAGCCATATAAGGCTTTATGCAAATGACAGAGATGATTAGGAAAACGAGGATCTTCAAAACCTTTGGGTTTGACACATATACACAGTTTCTTGCAAGTCGCCATTCAAAAATGCATTATTAACATCCACTTGTTGAATATCCCATCCAAAAGTAACAGCCAAAGTAAACACAACTCGTACAGTAGATGGTTTAACGACAGGGCTAAAAGTTTCAAAGAAATCTAACCTCGAAGTTTGCCGAAAATCCTTGGCAACTAAACGAGCTTTGAAGCGATCTACAGTACCATCCTTCTTGTATTTCACCCGAAAACCCCATTTATTTGAAACAACATTCATATCAACAATAGGGGAAACTAAGCTTCAAGTGATATTACGCATCAAGGCTGCAAATTCCTCATTCATAGCTTTCTTCCACCTAGGATCTGCCAAAGCTTCTGTAACAGTAGAAGGCTCAACAGGTACATCACACATAGAACCACTGTTCATTAAAACTTTTGGTTTAAAAATGCAACCTTAGAGCGAATGATCATAGAATGAGTAGAAACAGAAGATTTGGGAGGTTTGGGTTTAGGTTTAGAGAGTTTAAGAGAAGGTAGTGAAGTGGGAGAATTTAAAAAGGGAGAAGGTGAAGTAGAAGAAGCTGGTAAAGGAGGTCAGATGACGAAAGTGTACATTCAATAATAGTTTATATCATCATTTTACACGTAAAAGTGTCATTAAATTCTCTGATTAAAACACTCTGGTCTTCTTAAGCATAACTTAGACTGTATTGGGCAAATGATGAACATGATATATGAATTTAGATTAAAAGAAGAAGATCTACAACTGTGATGCTTTTTCAAGGAGCAATTAGGCCTCTATCATTGCCAAAAGTTGGCTGAAGCAAACCTAGTCGTCAGCACAAGCCCAGCCCAACGTATCTTGGTATTTGGATCGTACTTCACACAATACATAACCAAATGAGGTGATTTCAGTGGTAGAGATAAATCTACAAGTCCATTAAAGTCCACTTTTTCAAAGTCAGATGTCAATCAGCCAAAATGTTGTGTCCAACATGATCATACAAAAGTAAAGCCTCCAGATATGTCTCCATAATTTAGGCGCATCTCTCTGAATATATGTCCCAATGAGCTGATCTTAGTGTCCATGTAAAGATAAGAAAGAGATCTACAAGTCCATTGAAGACCACTTGCCCAGATTTCAAAGTTATCATTGAAAAAAAGCAGCCCTCAAGTTACGTGCCTAACATGATTAGTTAAAATGTTAAATTTAGTAGCAAAAATGTCAAAAATGTATGGTTATTCTTTGAATCCGACCAATGCCTCATTCTTAACATTTAGCCCCTCTCATCTTTTATAAATAGGCCTAATAATAAGCTTGTAAAACTATCTTGGTTTAAATATCAAGATCACTTGTTTTCTCTCTTGTTTTCATGTTTCTTTTGTGATTCTTCATCGTTTTTGTAAAATCGTTGCAATCCAATGTCTTTGATGATTTCCTTCTTATATTTGTGTTCTTCATATTCAATGTCTTTTTAATTTCATTTTGCTGAGGTGATAGGATGAAACTCTTGGTAGATACTAAGGTTAATTTGATATTCTTAACTTGGGATTAATGTGTATTTTCATTTGTTGTCATTAGTATATGTATTATATTCACTTGTCTTGATAACATACTTCTAAAGTAGGAGTCTTGATTCATTATAGACAGTTATTGACACAAAACATGCTTGGTTTCATTTAGACGTTTGCTTGGTGTGTGTTAACCTTGATTTGTTGTTGACATAAATTGGCATAATGAATACTTGAACCAATTTATAAGTTTTGGAATCATAAAGTAAATATAATATCATATGCTATATTAATGGACTTAAATTGCTAAACTCTACTGACGGAATGTAGATTCCTATTGAGTTATAAAAACGAGTTAAGATTAATCTTAGTATAATATCGAGAGTAAATCCCCTAACCTCGGAACCTTTTTATTTCTTATATCACCTTAAATTAACTTTGTTTTCTGCATTTTTGCATTTGTTAGGAACATATAGATAATTCTATCTTAAAAATTAAATTCCCGATGAATAGTACCGTATTTGTGAATAGTGTCGTGTGAATAATGTCATATAGTACTGTAGCGAGTATTTTTATTTTTTCTTTAAATCAGTTGTAAATATCTTTTTGTTTTTATTAAATATTTATGATCTTGTCATTTCTTATTAATTTTCTTATAGATCGACCTCAGACTCCTGAGCTTTTATTACATTAAGGGAACCTGTACTTGAGTTTGTAACCTAAAAGTTGTAGCAAGTTTTTGGCGCCGTTGCCAGGAAAATAAGATTTAAAATACAGGTTGATGAATATTTTCCTTCATTTTCTTGCTTTCTATATTCTATTAGTTGATTCTATTGTACCGCCTATTTTCTTGTAATATATTTTAATGTTTGCTTGGCATCGTGATTTTAACTCTCGTCGTTTAGTCAGAAACAACTCTAAAATCCTCTTTGACAATCTGTTTGATATGCCTCCACACTCTGAAAGTGTTCATGATGAAAATGAGAATCAACAAGTGCGTACCATGCGTGACTACTTGCAACCTCCTCGAAACTCTTCACCTTCTTGCTTCATTTTCCCTCTTAATGCAAACAACTTTCGGTTCAAACCAGGTATAATAACTCTACTTCCTAATTTCCATGGCTTAGAATATGAAAGTCCTTACTTGCATTCTAGAGATTTTGATGAAGTATGTGCCACCCTTGATGACTAACCGTGTATAAATGAAATTGTTAAGTTAAAATTATTTCTTTTTTTCTTTAAAAGCTAAAGCGAAAACTTTGCCTAAGTCAATTAGCACTTGGCAAAAAATGCAGACTGAATTTCTAAAGAAATTTTTTCCCAATGCTTTGAAAATATAATTTCAAAATTTCTTTTCAAAAATGGCGTACTATAAATTTCTTTTACGAGGGTTTAACTCCCGAAACTAAACAATTTATTGAAACAATGTGTAATGGTGAGTTCCTTGATTATAAATATTTAATAACAATAAAAAGATATTTACAACCGATTTAAAGAAAAATAAAAATACTTGCTACAGTACTATACCACTATTCACACGGTATTATTCATAAATACGATACTATTCATCGAGAATACAATTTTTAGACTAAAATTATCTATATGTTCTTAATAAATGCAAAAATGCAAAAAATAAAGTTAATTGAAGATGATACAAGGAATAAAAGATGTTGAAGTTAGGGGATCCACTCTCGGTATTATACTAAGATTAATCTTAACTCGTTTTTATAACTCAATTAGAATCCACACATAACGGAGGTTTCAATTAGAGAGTTTAACCATTTAAGCCAATTAATATAGCATATGATATTATATTAAAATTATAACTCCAAAACTTATAAATATATTCAAGTATTCATTATGCCAATTTATGTCTAACAAATCAAGGTTAACATAGACCAGGCAAACGTCTAAATGAAACCAAGTATTTTTTGTACCTATAACTGTCTATAATGAATCAAGACTCCTGCTTTACAAGTATGTTACCAAAACATGTGAATATAATACATATACTAACGACAACAAATGAAAATACACATTAATTCCAAGTTAAAAGTATCAAATTAACCTTAGTATCTACTAAGAGTTTCACCCTATTTCCTCAGCAAAATGAAATTAAAAAGATATATTCAATATGAATAACACAAAATATAGGAAGAAAATCATCAAAAACATTGGATTGAAATAAGTTTACAAAAGCGATGAAGAACCACAAAAGAAACAAAAAAACAAGAGAGAAAACAAATAAGTGATCTTGATATCTAAACCAAGCTGGTTTTACAAGCTTATTCTTAAGCCTACTTATAGAAGTTGGGAGTGAATAAATGCCAAGAATGAGATCTTGGCCGGATTCAAAGGATAGACATGCATTTTTGACATTTTTATTATTTTAGGAAATCATGTTAGACATGTAATTTGAGGGCTGATTTTTTCATTGATCACTTTGAAATCTGGGAAAGTGGTCTTCAATGGACCTGTAGATCTCATTCTTATCTTTATAGGTACTACAAGATCAGCTCTTTAGGACATATATTAGGAGAGATACGCCCAAATTACGGAGACATGTTTGGAGGCTTGACTTCTACATGATTATGTTGGACACAAAACTTGTTGGCAGATTATCTCATTGATAACATCCGAATTTGGAAAAGTGGTCTTCAGTGGACTTGTAGATCTATCTCTTGTATTTCCACAGCCACTGAAATCTCCTCATTTGGATACGTACATGTCTGTAATTTGGGCATATCTCTCTTAATATATGTCTAAATGAGCTGATCTTGGTGTCCCTATAAACATAAGAAAAAGATCTACAAGTCCATTGAAGACCACTTGCCCGGATTTCAAATGCATCATTGAAAAAACCAGCCCTCAAGCTGCATATATAACATGATTAACCAAGATGTCAAACTTGGTGGCAAAACTATCAAAAATGTTTGGCTATCCTGTGAATCTGACCAAAGCCTCATTCTTGATATTTAGTCTCTCACATCTTCTATAAATAGGCCTAAGAATAAGCTTGTAATTAAAACTATCTTGGTTTAGATATCAAGATCACTTGCTTGGTTTCTCTCTTGTTTTCGTGTTTCTTTTGTGATTCTTTATCATTTTTGTAAAATCATTTCAATCCATTGTCTTTCATGATTTCCTTCTTATATTTTGTGTTCTTCATATTCAATATGTTTTTTAATTTCATTTTGCTGAGGTGATAGGTTGAAATTCTTGGTAGATACTAAGGTTAATTTGATACTCTTAACTTAGGATTAATCTGTATTTTCATTTATTGTCGTTAGTATATGTATTATTCACATATTTTGATAACATACATATAAAATAGGAGTCTTGATTCCTTATAGACAGTTATTGGCACAAAAAATGCGTGGTTTCATTTAGACATTTGGCTGGTCTATGTTAACCTTGATTTGTTGTAGACATAAATTGGCATAATGAATACTTGAATTTATTTATAAGTTTATAAGTCATAAAGTAAATATAATGTCATATGCTATATTAATGGGCTTAAATTACTAAACTCTACAATTGGAACCTCCATTATGTGTGGATTCTGAGTTAAGATTAATCATAGTATAATACCGAGAGTAGATCCTCTAACTTCGGCATCTTTTATTCCTTGTATCACCTTTAATTAATTTTGTTTCCTATATTTTTGTATTCGTTAGGAACATATTGATAACTCTAGTCTAAAAAATGTATTCTCGATTAATAGTATCATATTTATAAATAGTACCATGTGAATAGTGTCGTATAGTACTGTAACAAGTATTTTTTATTTTATCTTTAAATCCGTCATAAATATCTTTTGTTTTTATTAAATATTTGTAATCAAAGAACTCACTATTACACATTGTTTCAACAAATTGTTTAGATTCAGGTGTTTCAACTTAGAATTGCCTAATACTATTAACTTGACAAAAAACTTACATCTTTTTTTTAAGATTCCAATTTCTTCTTAAAATGGGGAAAAAAACTTGTTCAAATTGGTGCTGCAAAATTCCTTCGTATAATTTTTGAATGCCTAAATCTAAAAGTGACACTTAAAAAAAAAAGAAAAAAGAATCTAAGAGTGATGTTTGGAAGCTGATATAGCCAAACACAAATTTGAACAGTATATGGGATATCTAAGGACAATTTGGCTTTTTTTTAAAAAAAAAATTAAACCAGAAAAGTTAAAGGAATAGATATTTTTTAAATTTTAAAAAACTCAAAGATAAAAGTTGTATTTAAGTAAAACTGAGGATATACTTTTTAAATTTTCTTGAGTTTAGCATATTGATCTCAGTTGATGACTTCTTCTTGCACAACCAATATAGCCAACTAAAAGGCTTCAAAAGACAAGTATTTTCTCTTTTATCCTATTAAAAAAACACACATGCTTCTCATATGTGACTCATTTACAACAACATTTATATAAATCGCCGGGAAAAAAAGAAGAAAAAAGGAAGGATAAATATAGACAAAAGTGTGAAAAAAGATATGAAGCAAAAGACAAAAAGAAAACTTAAGGAAAAAAATTGTGTCAAATGTTTGGCAACTGAAGCTATAATTATGAGGATCACAAATAAAAAATATTTATATAGAGACACATTTAAGAATAAATTAATTTAACATGGTAATTAGAGAAAAAATCATATTTCAAATAACAGTATTTAAAGAAGATGCTTAAAAATATATAAAAATTAAAGGTTAGAAGATGCAATAAAAAAGATAAGGGAGAAAAAAAATTAAAAAAAAAACTTTAAAAAAAAGAAAAGAAAAAAGAAAAAAAAATGGGGGCAATAAAACGCTTTCCGTGAGAAACTTGTAGGTCATACTTCCATAGATCATAGATTTGGTAGAAGATGTCACGATCATCTACATCCATACTTGTAGGTCCTACTTAAACTATTGATAAATTATCCAACACATGCTCAAATCCCACATGAACTAATGAGCTATTTAAGAGGGGAAAAAAGAGAAAATATTACAATAAAACGGGCAAACAAATCTTTTTTAGGTAAAGAAAAACCTATACCGCTAATCTAACCACACACACACACACAAAAAAGACACTATCGAGAGGATATTTTTCTTACTTAGCAAATTGTACTTTGGACCCTAAACTTTTTGTTTTTTGCATAACACCCCAAACTTTTAATTTCAACATATTGGACCATACACTTTAAATGAGTAGTAATTAAAGTCCAATAGTTGATGTGTGTTGTCAAATTGACAATTTTGAATATAAGAATTCGCATATAATTTAATTTGAAATTTCACGAGGTTTGCTTTTCATGTGCAAATATCATATCTCAAGTGTCAATCTAATGACACTCGTTACTTATTGAAGCTTAGCCACAATTAATTTTAAAGTTTAGGGTGTAATTTGTTAAAGTTGATAAAAGTAATTTCCTTGGAAAGGTACTGAAATATTTCCTTCTCTTAACGTCATAAAGCAAAAAGCGTGATGGGTGAAAAGTTGTTTTGCTAAGTATACACATACTTTTTTAAAAAATTGAAATAGAAATATTATGAACCATATAACATATAGATTATATGATCGATGGTAGATATCATTGTAATAATATGATTTGACTCAGGATTTAAATTCTGTAAATGAACACACTGAAAATATACTTGAATCAAGTAAACAGCTAGCTAAAACTATTCTTTTTGTTTTTTCCTTGATATGGAAACTCAGATACTTGGAAAAGACATAAAATCTATGCAAAAGAAAAGGGCATTCTTTTTGGCCAATGGTATGGCAAATTATTGCAAACATGAAAGAGATAGAGAGGTTGGGTGAAGAGAAAGGTAAGGTAGAGTGGGTAGTACCCTAATGCTAGACCAATATTCGGACACTAATGGAGGGGTCCCCCTACAACATATGATGGACCCTTAACCGTAAGAGACAAATTAAAGCCATCAATGAGAGAAGCCAATTGGAAGCTACGAAGCTGGTTTTTTTTTTTTATGAAAAGCTATAAAGCTAGTCTGAGTAGCTCCAATCTAATGTTAAATTAGTGTGTTGTTATTAAATTTTAGAATGTTAAACTTTAGTATTTGAGTAGAAAAATCACTCTTTGATGTAACACTATGTTTGTATTAAATTTATCATATACTATTTTTGTAACACCCATTTTTCTAAACCGACAAAATTCTTAGAAGTAAATATTAGGAGTTAACTTGAATAATGTTATGGTGTTATATATAGTTAATTCTAACATTACATTGAGTTATATTTTATAGGTGAACGCGACGAGTACTCGAGGCGCTAAGAACAAGTTCATGCCATGTTATAAAAATTATATATATATATATGTTCAATTTTTTTTAATGATTTGATAAATGAATATATGTTCATGATATGATGTACTTCATGTTATAATGCATGGAATTAAGTGTCTTAGAAAAATTCTAAGTTTTTTCTTGATTTTTCTTTTTAGACAAAAGAACCATTTCCATGACGTTAATTTCCAGCTCTATTTTGGACCTTTCAAATTCTGAAATTATTCCATAGTCTATGCAAAGTTGTAGAGCTTTTCATAAGCTTTTCAACGCCTTCTCATTTGCGCAAATCGGACATCGGAGTAAGAAGATGTGGCCAATATACCATCAGAATACCCAGCAGTCTCCGACCAGGTTACTGCACGCGAACAAGAATGGAAATTCTAGAAGTTGACCTAACTCTTCTATTTGTCTTCCACACGAATTTACACCCTAATGACAGCCACCCTCAGCTGTTATAGGGTCATTTAATCATAGGATTAAACCCTAATCAATCCTAAATTAATCACATTAATTTTTTTACATATTAAAGAGTCATTCAATTCCCCTTCTCTTCCTCCTTATTTCTCACGCTCAAAAAAAAAAAAAAAAACATCAGAGAAAGCCTCCAACCCCAGCCACAAACCTCACCTCTTGATTCTTTTTGGATTCTTCAATCATTAGAGGCAAAATAAAGATTGTTGAGGTATGATTCTTTCTTGTTGTTTAGTTTGTATGTCTATGAGAGTTTGGATGATTTTACTTTGGGTTTAATTATAATGGTTTGAGAGAATGATGGAGGATATTTATTGGTTGATGATTGAGGGAGGATATATGTATTTAGGTGATGTTTAATGACCATGGCAGCAGGTGTTTATTTTGGATTGGAATGCATGATCCGGTTATTGTTTTGAGTGTTTTGGTGTCTTCATAACTTGATAAATTCTAGAGAGGCATGTTAGGAATTATGTTATTTTCTTATATTGTTGTTTTCTTTTTATGTTATAAATTGTGATTTCATAGAAACATGAGTTAGCATATTGTTTTGGATTCAAGTTGCAAGATATGTGAATTTTGATAGTCATATTGATGTTTCTAGTTCGCTTTGCCTGAGAATTTTTATAGAATGTGTAATTTGAATATTTTAAGAACATGTTTTAGGGCTGGTTAAAGTATACATATGGTTGGAATTGATTTTATCTTTAATGAATTTATTTTGGTATTTTCGGAGTTTACTGTGCTGGAATTTTCCAGCTAATATGATCTGTGTTCAAAACAGTGTTTGAGGGACCAAACGAACTCCGTTTTTAGTAAGTTAGATATTGTCGGAAAGCTCTAGATGTCTAATTTAATTTAAAATTAGTTTCAGATCATTTGGAGTTCTATGTGAATTTTCATGAGTTTTTAAAGGAGTAAAGGTCAGGCTGCCAGTTTTTGTAAAGTTTTGTGTTTTTGGGTAATCAGTAGGTTTTTATGTCTTGACATTAACGAATGGTGAGAATGGAATATTAAATGTTGTTTTAATGTGATTAATGTATTTGATGAGATGTTAAGGCTTTTAGTAATCTTATTTATGATTTATGGCATGAACGGTTCTAGAGGCAAGCACCCGAGGACCTCATTCGTTGCATCACCGTTGTGAAATTTAAAAGGTTAAGTAAGGCGCTCAAGTAAGTACACTCTCACCTGCAACATGAACTGAAGAATTGAGAAGTATATGATTTTTATGTTTATGATGATGTTATGACGTTTTTAATAATCCTCTTATGATGACGTTTTGAAGAAAAATGTATATATGTATTTTTATGTTTTTGAATGGCGTTGTACACCCTTGATGGTGACCGGTGAGCGGTCTTATTATCACGGTTGGTATGGGATTTGCTACCCCATGCTTTCCGTGGCTAGCGCGCTATGATGGTACAACGTCGGGCCCAATATATGATGGATTTTAAAGTTTAAACATGTTCAAAAAATAATTATTCTCGTTATGAAGTTTATTGTTGATGAATAAAAATGTTCATTTAAATTTGTGAGAATTAAGTGTCTTACTAAGCCCTTGCTTATATAAGTTATTTCATGTTGCAGACAATCTAAAGGGTAAGATGTAGCCATGTAGAATCTTGGAGCAGATGCTAGCGGTGTGTGATAGGAAAACTGGAGAAACGATCATGGGATGAAAGTGTTTAAGGTTAAACAAAGTTTTTACTTTTTACTAGTGTTTAAGGTTAAACAAAGTTTTTACTTTTTACTAGTGTTTAAGGTTAAACAAAGTTTTTACTTTTTACTAGTGTTTAAGGTTAAACAAAGTTTTTACTTTTTACTTTTATTGTTTTGAAACTTCGGTTTATGGTGGTTTTCATTTGAAGAATATTTTAGACTTTATAGATTTTAATAACTAAGTTGAACCGAATGTTGTTTTATTTTTCTTTGAGGAAGTTCAAAATTTAAAGATAGTATGTATAAAAAAAAATATAGGCTTTTCTTTAAGTCGTTCAAAGTAAAGTATTTCAAGTTTAACGATTTTCCGCATTCTTTAAGAGGTAAATGTTTTAAAGTTAAGATAACTGTGACGATCTGTGAGGGGTCGTTACACTTTATGTGAGAGTTTTTTACTGTAGCAAAAAAATTAGATGTGACTGTTTCTGAGAGCTTTTTACTGTAATAAAATTTTAATTCTAAACTCGAATCGGTAAAATGAATGAGACCTTAAACAAGAGAAAGGAAGCAGATCATACCAAACTTTCCATTGAGCCACTAATTCCATGTGTAGGATCTTTATGCTTGAGGTGACAAGTGAAGTCACTATCTCATTTTCTATTTAAATAAAAATATATCATGTTAATAGAGTTCGCGTGTAAAACGATAAACGCAGAAAGTAACAGAAAGAATAATATATTATGATTTCTCAGGTTAAAATTGCTGTCTATTTTACTCTCTTTGTCATTTTCTTACTTTTACTCTTGTCACATTGCCACGTCATTCCACATTCCCATACAAATGAAGTCTAATTATAGCTATTGTTTTACTTGTTATTACAACTCGGCCACTGATCTTTAATATTACAACACCTAAATATACACATTATATGTTTGTTCTTTTATTACAACATCACTATTATTTATGATCAGTCCATAAAAATGAATTTTTGTAATCACTCAAAATATACGATCAGACCAAGATCGACTTTCTTTTTCCTTCTTTTCTTTTCTTTTTCTTTTTTCCTGGAAGATCGATCAACTGAGCACCAAAACAACAAAAGAAACAAAGTGCCTTAACAAGAAAAATAGGTGCAGCAAAAGATCAACAACAAAGATCAATAAAATAACTGATGGTACTGTGAGGTCAAATTTCATACCTCATTTCTCATCATATACGTGTTAATAGTCTCAGAGAATGAAAATTAATCGTAAAATTGGCCTCCAGAATCATACACGAACCACCAATGGCTCACGGTCCAGCAGACTAATAAACAAGTCACAAACGGATGACAAGCCATTCATCGAGTCGCCAGCATTCCGAATATGGAAACAGCCTGCCATAACGACTCCAACACATCAAGAATGAGCTGCGAGCTCCTGACAGTTCACGGGTCACAACTCAATAATCCGACAGCTCCTTGGATGAGCTGTTCGTCTTCCAATTTTAGATTTTGAGAAGTTACCAAATCGCACTAAAAGTTGTCCAAATCTCAGAAGATACAAGATCTACAAAAAAAGTTGAATAAAAACACAATCTAAAAAGTCAACTTTATGAAGAAAATGGAAACTAACTTTAAATGAGCAATTAGAGTTTGCAGCTATAAAATGAGGCCTTACTTCGGCACAAAAGCAATAGGAAGATGCCCAATCGCATCCCAACTCGAACATTACCTCTGCAATACGCCTTAGAGCAGCTCTTCTCTCTCTTTGTCCTCCATTATTATCTCTTTCAAGCTCTACCGAGCTCTTTTGTACTATTCCTCACGTACATAATGTAAATAACAAACACTACAGTAGATGTAGTCTTATTATTTACGGTAAATCACTATAAATCTTGGTGTCTCTCTTTATTTTTTACACTTTACTTTATTACTTATTTACTAAACCGATCTTAGACAAACAGATTAAACATCTATTACTCCGTAAATTGGTAATTAACTCTTTAATATAAATTCATGGTTAGAAATCGACTTCCACATATACACATCTATATATATATACACATCTATATATATATATGTCTATTTAATTTTTCTCCCCCCCCCCCCCCCCCGCAAGTATCTTCATAATTGCTTTGAATTTGTCACGTTCCCCACTTTATTTTTAGGGCCTGCGCCCCCCATTATTCACCTTCTTGTTGCAAGTTATTTTTTAGACACGTTACGTTAGCCTACTGGTGGCATTTCCACTTTTGGGTGTCGAATTCCTTTTTAATATTGTTTGATAAAAGTGAATATATAAACTTCAAAAAAATTCCAACTCAAGTTATAATTTTATTTAAATTTATATTTTTTTAAAAAATTTGAGTTTGAATTCTAGTTTTAACTTAAATTTATGATTAAAATATGAGTTCAAGTTCTTCATTTAACTCAAGTTCTTAAAATTAAACTCAAGTTAATAAACAGTATTTTTTATATTCTTAAAAACACCATAACTTTTTCGTTTTAATTCTGATTGAGATTATTTTTTTCTATACGTTCACAATGAAGAGACGAATAAAATCTCATTTATATACCCTATTAAAATTTTTTATTACCATTGAATTTTTTATTAAAATACTATCTAAATACAAATTCAAGTTTTGACGTATCCAAACACAAACTCAAATAGATTCTGAATTCAAACCATAACTCAAATGTGCACATCCAAACACAAACTCAAGTTACAACTTCAACTCAAGTTATAACTCAAATTCAACTCAAAATTTACACTCAAGTTACCATAACTATAGTGATTCAAGTGTCTTTGTCAATCAAATGGGTGCAATGGCAATTTCAACCGTTCCATAATTAGACTTATAATACATACAGATGCGCCTTGTTGTTTTCACAACTCAAAATTACAATTTAAGTTTTATCTCAAGTTTTATTGTTACCTTATTTTTTTCTCATAAAAATTCAAATTCAATTATTTTATTATAGTGCTTTTCTCTCATATACACAACTCAAATTTTCAACTTGAGTTATGAAACAAATATAGCTGTATAATATTTATATATAGACAAGTTTTTAATAGTTATATTTTCATAGGTAATATTATTCATTAAATATGAAAATTTGATGATGTGACATTATAAGAATTTAATATCATTAATTAACATAAAATTTTTTAGTTAATTAGTTAATTAATTACAATCATCAAATCAATATCTTGTAATTAAAATAATAATAATAATTAGTAAATAAATATTAAAATAACTATTAAAACGACATGCATGTTATATATTTCAACTCCCAAACTTTTTCCACTAGATGATAATGTGATTTTTTTCTTGTCCCAGTTCTTCCAATTGTTCTATTTTGATATTAATGAGTAAGTGTTGAATCACTACACATAATTTATATCCGCCATAACGTGTAACTTATTCAGAGAATGGAATTACTTTGCTTGGAAGAATAATATTTATCATGACTAGAGAATATGACACATGTAAAATTGGCTCAACACACTTTTGGAGTCTAATTTAACCTAAAAAGTTAACATATTGGGTCTTGAGTCATTCCATGTATATAAACCATTTCACATCTTCACTTACTTTCTATGTGAGACAACACACACATACACTTTTCTCAACAATCTCCCCCTCATGTGTGCGTTTACCGAGCTCCCTCTGACGTAAAGTTTTAAGTAGTCGACACATCCAAGCATTACACTCTAAACGGGAGCCAATTCAAGCATGAGAAAAGGAGTCAAAACCATGCAAGTTCATCAAATGCTCCACCATCTGCACATGCAATTACAACCGAGTGTGATCACTTCACCCGAACGAATCATCGGATCTGATACCACTTGTTTTGAAGACACCACATGCATAACTGACCTAACACACTTTAAGAGCCTAACTTAATCTAAAAGGTTAACTTATTAAGTTTTAAGTCATTTCATATATGTAAATCATTTCACATCTCCACCTATTTTCTATGTAAGACAGCACAAACATACATTTTTCTCTAACAAATATAGACCATGAAAATTGTACAACTTATATTATTTGCCAAATTGGAGAAATATGTCCCGACATCTTCTTCTTTTTGTGACAAATAACTGGGAAAATTAAATGGTGCTGACTCAAATAAGGGAATCGAATATAGATGCCCTTCTTTAGTGGCTTGTATTTGTTAAAACACACTCATGCATGACTAAAAATGTTGAAGAATGACACATCTACATGAATTAAATTTCGTCATGCCAGTTGAAAAAGCGCCAAAAGTTTGAACCTAAATTTGTCTTGACTATTATTCGTACATAGCTCTTTTATTCCACTATACATTCAAAAGTCATAGTCATACCTTAATAAAAGTGGATTTGAAGAATGTAGAGTCATTTTAGTTTCCCGAATTAGTGGGATATCATTATGGGACCTTAAAGAAAGAAACCCCCAAAATGTTGTTCAAAAGTCCATGTCGATGAATCACCATATTATCCAAAATTTTCCTATGTGAGAATAAGTATTAGTGCAGCGTGAACTTAATGGTGTTTAGAAATCTCACTCTTAAATTTTCAATTCTGATAAATGGGGCCCTAAATTTGAAAATATATTGCAATTGATTAATGAACGAAAATACCCAATGTTTTATATACATCTAAACTAATATTTAGTTGGCAAATTGAACATGAACTTTTTAAACTTTGGCATTTTGTACCTTTCATCATCCATTACTTGACATTTGTTATTGATTTGAATGCATAGCTATAAATTATTAAATTCAGCATCCTAAATGTCAAAATTAAAAGTTTGAAGTTCAATTTATATAAATGACATAAAATTTAGGATTAATTTTAAAAATTATCCCCGAACTATGACTATTTTAACACTTTGTCCCCTGAATTTTAAAAAGTAACATCCGTTCCTCCTAAACTTTATTCCGTTAACAAATTTTTTCCTTTTGTTACAATAAGTGACAGAATTGTCATGTTCAGGTATATATGACTCATCTGATACAGGTATTATCGTAAATTAACCTGCAACAACCTTAGATTATTAAAAAAGTGTTAAAAAATTCAAAAACTCAAAATACAACTCATTTTGTCCTTTTTTTTTTTTTTTTGTATTTAGAGTTGTTGGTTAATAGATGCAACATCAAATTTTCTTTGAAACTTCTTTGCAAAGAGTATCCACCAAGCCACTGAAAATTTGATACTCATTTGCTTATACAAAGAAATCACAACAGAATAATAAGCTTTTGAATAATATGATTTTGAGCGCTACGACAGAAGAAAAAGGACGCGTACGGAGCATTCTTTAAAATGAATTCCAAGCATCTTTAAATTTATCTCCGCGTGGGTATTGTTATTCGTTTTGCAAATTCTATGGCCATATTTTTCTTCTTCAACAGGCCAAGAGAGGAAGCAGAAGAAAAGAAAGTGTTGAAAACAATTATCAGCATCTGCCAGATCTGAATAAGAAATCAATTTTCATCATTAGATGCAAATTATGATCAATTATTATAACCCAGAAAGCTATTCAAAATGGGCACTGAGAAATCGTGTACAAACTCAGGGAAAAAAAAAAGAAAAACTGAAAAATAAAAAGATTAAAATACTTACTGTGTAAGAGGCTAATGAAATTGAGCAACACAACGGTTCCAAACTTCCAATTCTCACACATTTGGCAAACTTCTTATTGATGAACAATATAAAGAAAAAAAAAAAAAAGAACGAAAATGAGGAACAAAAATGGTAAATTTTTTCAATAAAAATGATGAATTATCTGACTAGAATGGTATAAACGTAATTGCACTTTCAATTCTCACTAAATAAGTGACACGTAGCAATTATGTTACTCATTGTAATAGAAGGGACAAAATTGTTAACGGAATGAAATTCAGGAAGAACAGATGTTACTTTTTAAAATTCGGAGAGTAAAGTATTAAAAGGGTCATAGTTCAGGAGGAATTTTTAAAATTAATCATAAAATTTATGGTACATAGGTGCTAACAAGTTTATGATTACGGAATTAGAGTTTGCTCTTGAAAATAATAGAGATTACACAGTGATCATGCATAATGAAGAAAGCATGTTAAAAGCCTAAAAATTAGATCATGGTTTGTGTGTGTACACGAATCAATGTCTACTTACAAGCATGTAGGAATAAACACAACCAATGTCTATGTATGGTAACTAAGACATAAATTTCAACCCCAATTAGTTGTATGATTAGAAAATTTCTGTTCCAATATCTCTCTGAATCGTAAAGAATCATAATATAAAATTAGAAACTGATCTTTTCAAATTTTCAACATATGTAACGGAAGATGTTGAAACTTTGGCAAAATAATTGAGTATTTTATCCACTGCAAACACTTTTAGAAAACTTGCTCAAGCGAATGGATATAAACAAACTACTACATTAGTATAATCAAACCCCTATATATTATATACACATAGCTTTCTAAAAGTTATTATCTTCGGCATACTTTCCGTGAGCAGTTAAATAAATATAATATATATACACACACACATACATGATACATATATATAATATAAGAGACGGCAAAGCAATCAAGGAAAAGAAAAGGTAATTAATGTGTTCGACATGTTTCTCAGAAAAATGTTAATGGAGGGAAAAGTTATGGCATGAGATATGTAAAATCCCCCTTTAGAGCCCATTAACTACTTTAACCATCCTATTTGCCATATATAGTGGAGAAGAAAATAAAAGTAGCCTAATAAACTAAGGTCTCGTTAATTTTACTGATTTAAGTTTTCAGTTTTAGGTTTCTACAGTAAAAAATTTTCAAAAAATGTCACATTTAATTTTTTCTACTATAGTGAAAAGCTCTTAAAAAAATGTCATATCTCAACTCGAATTGAAATCTCAAATCTGCAAAGTGAACGAGGCCTAAATAAAAAGAAAGGGAAAAATCCCTTCGTTGTTGAGAATCTAATCTCTTGATGGAAACTTTACAAAGTGACTTTTTCCCAGGACATTGACATAGAGAGAAGATTGTTAAAATAAAGTACAGCTTCGTCTAGCAAAACATGTCTTGTAGTTCTATGATGATTGGCGTGCTATTCATCCACTACCTGTAGTAACGCATTTATGATTTTTTTTTTTTATTGGAGGTGGGAAAATGCTTAGGAGCTTTCTACTGTATAATATCTGATGCAGATTATATTGGGAAAGATCATTTGGAAATCAGGAATCATATTTTTAGCTTGAGTAGGGACTTAATTTTAAAATAATTAAATTAGCAATTTTATAATTAGGGCAGGATCTTTGGCAATAATTTGACCTCGGAAGGTCACAACTTTTATTTTGGTATAGTTGTCGGCTCAAATATAAGTTGGTTTCCTATTTTTGTTTTCCTTTAATTTTAATTTTGCAATTAATTACTTTCCTGGTTTTCTTTGTGGTTTTTACTTTCCATTTGGGACAGTTTAACCCATAAATATTGTTGGATCTGATTATTACATATGGTGATTAATTAATTTTCTGGATTTACCAACACGTAATTAATCAAGCAGGAAAATAGAACAGAGAATAAAAGACATACAAAATTAGTATTCCAGTTCGGTACGCACACCTACATCAGTAGGGCCACGCTCAGATAGTGAACAATCCACTGAGTCTCAATGATTACATACAACAATCGGACTTATACACTCAAAGACTCCCTCTTTGATAATGTCATCGACGTAGCGAATCTACTTGATCATTGTCCAGCGAGCACCACTCGTCTTCAATCTGCACTGCGAACTCCCTTCGTATGGCAGAGCGCTTTCTCCCAAAAGCTTCTAATCCCTCTCCCGAATGATAATCTCAATAACACAAAAGGCTCACAATAAACTCACATACTCTTTTTTGAAAATATTCTAAGATTCAATTAGCCTCTTTTAAACCCATACCCCTTATGAGCTAAAATGGAGCCTTTAAATAAAGCTTTTAAGATTCCACGAGAATCTCATTCAAATCCAAACTTAGATATACTTCACTTTATCTTCATGACTCTCTCTAAAATAATCTCACATTATCTCCTCTTCACGCTAGATTAGATAGCTCTAAAATTTGAATTTAAATCACCAAATTATCTTCATCTAAATTCAAGTTTGATTTTCCTTCAAACTAAAATCTCCAATTCATATTTGAATTCGGCACTTCAAATACTAACTTGATCTCCACGATAGACAATCTGCATCTTTTCTTTAAATTCAAATCTAAGGATATATGCATCTTCTTTTTAAAATCCGAGGATCATATCTTCTACTGCAACTTTATCTTGATTTATTAAAAACTGCTCAATTCAAATAATCAACAACTTGAATTCAAACTTTAGAATATGTAGCAACAAACTTGAGATCGCGATCATGGTTTAAATTCTACCACAGCAAATCCGCAACTCTATCTCGAATTCAAATTCTGCAACCACCCAAATATCTACATCTTATTTTAATTCAAAATATGCACACAAAATCTGCACTTGAGATCAAAATCTGCCCACAAAAACCATATCTCCTCAGTATATGCATCTTCAATTTGAAATCTAATTCTGAATCTTGATCTGCAATCCAAATTTATTTTTAAAACCTATTTTTGAATTTTTACAATCAATTATCAATAAATTACCAACTAATAAAAATCCTAACAAATATGTTTATCCAATTTGTGTAAAGGTATAATTATTATGAAAAAGTTACAGGGTTTACTATTTTTAATCCAATTGTTTTGGTATTATGAGGAATCAAGGAGGAATTGATGTATTTTTTTTTAGCACTCAATGTGAATCAATAGATTAATAGATATCTTATTAATCAGCAGTGTGAGTGAATCAATGGATTTTAAAATATATCCTTTTATTTTTTCTTTTATTACCCTTTTGTTGTATCGGTATTCTTACTCGTTGTGCATATAATTAATCTCAAATTAATCAAAATGAAAAATTATGCAACACAAATAAAATTTGATTCAAATTTAGGGCCCGTTTAGTTCGTTAATTCAAATTTTTAATTCGAGTTGAGATGTGAATTTATGTGAGAATTTTTTACTATAGTAAAATTTGAATTCTAAACCCGAATCATTAACAGTTTAAAATAATGACCTACTCATAAATATATCTTTTCCTACTCTATTATAGAACTCTCAAAATGATTATAATAAGGCTACAATACATACTTTTGGTTAATATACAAGTAACTTAAATATTAAATGAAATTTAAACATGATCTCATGAGTCATCCAATATATATATATATATATATTGACGGGGATAAGCGGCCCTACGGTAGCAAAGGGATTCTGTTTTTCTTTTTTTTTTTTCACCATCCCATATGGTTGAAAATGGAGGTGTTTTGAGACGTATATAGATATGTTACCGATAGTATTTTGGACTTTTAAGAACAATTACTGTTTATTGATAAGCTAATGATTCGAAGCCACCTGTTAACAATGAAAACTTGATTATTTTGCTGTACTAATATTGATGGTTTAACCATAATGTTTCACACATATTCTCTTTTTCTTCTCTTTCCACCCTCCAAGAAACATACACAATATCCACATTACATCTTTTCTTGTTCCTTTTCCGAGACTGAAGTATTCATTAAAAAAAATATAAAAAGATTATAAAGTACTAAGTGACGTTAAGCACGTAATCAAATAAACATAACAAAATTGGAATCTATACACTAACAGAAAAAAAAAAAAAAAAAAAAAAAAAAAAAAAAAAAAAAAAATTTTTTAAATAAAAAAAAAAAAAAAAAAAAAAAAAAACTTAACTTTGTCAACTTATGATATCATTTTCAATGGCCTTGAATCAACCATTGGTAGCAAAAGCATATTCACCCACGTCCTCACTCCAATTATGCTTCGAATTCAATTCTATTCATACTTCATTGATAAAATTAAACGACATGAACCTACCAACAATACATTTTTATAAACATTAAATTTGATCAAAATATTATCAAAATAAAAGCATGCAAAACAGAAATCAAAGAGAAAAATCGATAAAGAATTTAGAATTTTCATATACAGCATTTATATGTATAATATAATTGTATATAATATTATGTAATAGGTGAGAATTCTCATGGAATCCTGCACAGTAAACCGCACTAAGCTCACCAGCTCAGCAGACATGATAGATATTCCCATTTCTAAATTGGAATAAGTTCCCTTCTAAATGTCTGATACACTATAAATATCCGAACAAAATAATATCTCACCATTAAAGAAAAGAGTAACTTAATTGTGCTACCCAGTTTTGGTCAGAAAAATTTAGCCCTGTGGAGAGACCAGGTAATAATTTAACTAGTAATGAAACTAAACAACAAAGTACTTCTAAGATAAATATAAATTAACAAAACAAAAAGTTTTAAGGTTAATTTTACAAATGGTCAATTTACTCTTAATCTCACTTTAGTCTTTGACTTTTAAAACGTTCAGCAATTAATCCTTAAAGTTTTACTCTGTTTCAGTTTCAATTCTTTCATTAGTTAGGTGTTAAATATTTAATAAAATTTGTAAAAAATAAAGATTAAAAATTAAAAATATTTAGGCATCGTTCATTTCACCGATTCAAATTTAGAATTTGAGTTTTACTACAGTAAAAAGCTTTCAAAAATAGTCACATCTAACTTTTTTATTACAGTAAAAAATACTCATATCAAGTTACATCTTAACTCGAATTAACAAACTAAACGAGTCTTTAAAACTTAGAAATTATTTATGAAGATTTAACTTTTTTTTTGTATTATTTTAGTCCCTAAAATATTTCTAATTTTGATTCTTAATATTTAGATATTCTGTCAAATATTTAACACATAATAAAATAACTAAATTAAAATAAAATAAAATCTCACGAATCCAATTATGAGTCGTTTTAAAAATTAATATCAAAGTAAAATTGAGGGTTAAAACCTTAGGGACCATGAGATTATCCCAAAATTCTAATAACAAAGCTTCGCTTTTGTTAATCCGTAGCTTTTATCCCCACAGGAATGCGAAACGGCGTCGTAAACATCCTCTTGACGACGAAACTTGAGCTGTTTGGCGATGAACGCCTCCACGGTGCGATTGAAATCCTCGTCGCTCAACTCGTCGTGCCGATACGAATCTCCGGCGATCGAATTCCGTTCCCCCTCGCCGGAAACAACAATGTCCATGCACTTCTCCGATTCTGATCGCCGGAGATTTTCGGAACAGTGATCGGATGACTTTAGCTCAAAATTCTCCGATCGCCACCGCCGGTAAAGCACTCTCGGAAAATCGGAATCCGGATCGGATTCAGCGCCCACCTCCAGTGTCTCTTCGCCATTAACGGTGATCGCGTTCACCTCGGAGATCACCTGCTTGTCCTCGTAGACGTTCTCCTCTGTTTCGCTCGACGCGACGTCGTTTACAGACTCCGACTCCGTCGTTTCGTCTTCGCAGTTTTTCACCATCGCATCGTCGAGTTCGCTGGCGCTCCTCTGGTTTCGGCCGGAGAATTGGCCGGATTTCACCATGAGAGAGACGAGGATGACGTGGCAGAGGAAGAAGACGAAGAGAGGATTCGAGAAGACGCTGGAGATTTGCCGGAAGCAGTCGCCGGAGATCTCGACGGCGAGAGGAATCCGAGAAGAGATCCAGGCGAGGAATGCCAGAGCGACGCAGAGTTCGGCCAAGCGAACGGAGAGCTTGGCGAGGCTCGTGAACCGGTTATACGTCGTCGTATAGGCACTCTCTTTATCAGCCATTTCGTGAGAGAGAGAGAGATAGAGAGAGGAATAGGTGAAGAAGAAGCTTGAACTGATGGGTAATTAATTCATTGTGTGGAGGGAGAGGAGGGGAAGTATTTATGGAGAGAGAGCTGTTTTGGTAGCTAATTTTCCGGGAAAGTGGAGATGAAAGGTGAGAATATATGGAAAGAAAATGTTTGAAGAGAGAAAATGGATATTTTATAACAGGCTCGTGTGTTTGTGTATGTGGGTAAAACGATCGCTTCAACTTGGGAGGTACAGAGAGAACTGAACGCTCTCTGCAGACAAATCTTTGCCTTTATAACCTTATTGGGAGACTTTAAAAAAAAATTTAAAAAAAATACCCTAAAGATGAAAAAATAATAATAAAAAGTAAAATCAATTTCAAGAATAAAGTATCCCTATAACACATTTGTGTGGTTCTATTCACATCCTCTTTTTATTCTCTACACTCACTTTCTAAATATAAATACACACCCCACTTAATTTTGAAAGAATTAAATTTACTCTTTACATACTATTATTATTCCAAGATTACATCTAACTATTTTAATAAAATTATTAATTTTTAAAGATTTTCTTTTTCTTTTCACACCCACCATTTTATTTTAATTTGCAATTTTAATACTATAATTTATTTATCTTTTTTTTTGAAGTTTTGAGGATGAAGTCTTTTTTTTTCTTGTGAAATTATAAAGTCTTTTCTCATACACAAAGAAAATTTACTATTGCATTTTTCGTAGAAAATAAAGGACATAAATATAAGCGTAACGACAACATAATTGTTACATCTATTGAGGTACTAATAAAAATGACAAAATAAAAAAAAACAAATTCTAAAGAGTATAAAAAAATAGAGAGAGAATAAGACATAAAAAGAAGAAGAAAAACAATGCAACATTACATGAACAAAAGGTCAAAATGAAATTATCATCTTTTAAAAACAAAATGATTAGTACAAAAATAAAATTTTATAATAATATGTAGGGTGTGCTGAAAGAAAAAAAAATGTAATTAATTTTTTTATAATAAAATTTAATTAAATAATTAAGTCAAGTAATTGTCTTTTTATCATTTTATGTGAAAGTCTTTTTGTCATTTGAATTAAAATTTAAAAGACAGTGTAGAAATTAAAAAAAAAGTATGTGAATAAAACCACCTTATATATTTTTAAACATTAGATCTCATCAAATAATATGTATGTGTATATATACATATATTTATAATAGTACGGATGTAATCTAATACGATATTTACAAACAAAATCCTATGATATGTTGGGTTATCTTTTCGTACTCTAACCTACATAGAATTCTTTTTCTTTTTTTTTCTTTTTTAAAAATTCTACATTAGAGCGCATGCCCCACTATTTCATGAATTGAAATTTTTGAAGTCCATGTTAGAACTATGAAAATTCGCGTTATCTCACACAACTTGATTTGTAAAATTAATGTTCAAAAATTCGTGAAAGCTCCCATGATATGGTATGAAAAAAATACCTATTCATAGGTATATTTTCAAAATTTTTATTTTCATTAAAATCGGTTGAATTATCATATTATTTTTAATTTGATAAGATTTTGACATGATTAATCATCTAAAATTGTATCTTATGAGTTAAATATTTTGTCATACTATATGTAGAGTGTGGATTCTTCAATTAAATTTGTTTAGAGGGTCAATGACCACTTCTAAGCATCGACTAAAATTGTTGTGTCGATATGGTCTTGAGTCCATCAAATGTTAGAATGAAAACGTAAAGTGCGTGAAGATATTTAACACATAAATTTACAGTGGTCCACCTTCAATACGATGGCTACGTTCACTATATATAAGATCTTGGGGTTTCACTGTATATGAAAAAATTACAAGATAATAGAGAAGAGATGAGGAGGCGATTCAGAGATAGAATCTAGAGAGGAGAATAAAGTAGCTGAAAGTGTTATCCAGTTCGTGATATCAATCTCTTATTCATAGGAGATGATTTAAGCATTCTAGGTTTTTTTTTCTTGAGCTCACACGGTGTTGATTAGTGAAATATGATGTTTTCCTTTCTAACTTCAATTGACTTTCCTCCTCTTGTTTCCATATTTGATTTGAAGTAATTTCCTCTCTAAGTTTGATCTAATTCTTACCTTTGTTCTCATATTCGACTTGGACCTCGTAGCCTATAAGGTTCTTCTTTTTTGATTTATTTATAGTAGTCCCTATAAATCTTCTGCAATCATGTTTCTCCAATCAATACTATTTCATGAGTCACTTTTCGACCAATCGATTCTTCCAATTGACATTCTTCATGAAATGTTGTGCACGTGAACGGTGATGATTGAGGTGTGGATTTTATCCCTAGCACTCTTTCATTAAATTCTCTCCTTTTTTCTTAGGGCAAAAAACGAAATAAAGAGGTTTTTGGTCTTAATCAGCCAAACTAAACCCCAGCTTTCACCGTTCAGGGAGGCAAAAGCCAAGGGGATAGTCTTTTTCAGTTTCCAACCATGTTTGGTAGTTTGATTCTTATCTTACGTAGGGAATTATCAAAAGAAAAATAAAATGAGAGAGAGAGAGAGAAATCCTACTTACACATTTACACCAAAAAACGAGTCTTTTAAAGTCCATATATTTTTTTGCCATTTAAAAAGTGCTCACGCCTATTGGAGTACATAACAATTAGATATGGGCTTCTTTATAGGAAATTAGATGTGGACATGTCAAAGTTATATATTGATTCAATGTAGTACCTAACTATGCGAACACTTTTCTCATTAAAAAAAATGAGGGTCTAGTTATTCTGGTCAATTTTTTCTTAGTGAAAAAAAAAAAAAGACAATTTATTTTAGCAAAGGGTCATTTTCTCAAAAACCCTATCGCATAACAACTCTCTAAAATTGCTATATATCATAAATAATAACAACAATAAGAGCCACCGTTATTGTTCTTGTCTTGTGGTTGTGAGTAGTAAATTGTGTATTGCATTGGTCTATTCTATTGCGTTTAATTCTTACAGTTTCAAAATTACTTTAAAAAGACAATTTCAGAAAAAAAAAAAATTTACTTTAAGAAGACGAGAAATTCATTACGAAAATGTTGTTTATTGCCACTATAGCAGTGTCTCAAAATTATTATATAATAGTGTAAGACTTGATACTTATAATTTTGTTCTTTGCATTAAAAAATCATGTTATTTTATTGATCCTTCACTTTTTTAGTATATTATATTTTGAATTTTTTTCGACAAATTTTGGTTCTTGATCATAAAATTGATAATGAATTAATGTAATTTAACAACAATAATAATATAATTTTAAAGAAATAATTACATTAAAAGCAAATTTTTCTCTTTACTACTCTGAAAAACTCTTGAAAACGAAAACATTTATACTTAATATAACAAATTTTATAAAATTTTCAATTATTATCCCATAAGGGTATTATTAACTCTGTTAAATTTTGAAAATTCTTTCTTTGTCAAATTTAATGCCAAATAAAGATAAACAATGTAAGGACAAAAGATTTATCATAGCTCAGTGATTAACAGTATTAATAATAGTCTACATTTTTCATAATGAGTAAATTGCTTTCATGCACTAGAATTTTCGGCCAATTGTAAATTAGAACCCTTACTTTTAATTATGGCATTTAAGGAGAAATTTGATAATTCTCGACAACGTAGTCCACTTGATGACATACATCAAATAAAGGCGAATAATAAGGTCAAAAATGTCAAATTAAAAAAAATTAGAGGCCCAACTTATCAATCAAGGAAAAGTTTGGATGAATTATCAAAAAAAAAAAAAAAAAAAACGAAAGGTATGGATGAACTTTTGTAGAAATCTTGATGCCTTTCGGACCATTAACTTACATTTATTACCTAATTTTTCACAACTTCAAATGTTTTTAAATTCTTGGTTCCATTCCATTTCTCAAACACTGATAACCATAAGAATTCCGTACACCACTGTAGCAGCAAGTCAGCGTGCATGTGTTTTATTATGTCAGAGGTTCTGAAATCCACGGTCCTGATCAAGTCTTCATATTTTCTCTCCTTCTATTTCCTTAGTGTTTTTTTTTTTCACGAGTTACATAAAAATTAGCCAAGCTTTGTTGTCAGAGTAACGTAGAGAAAGCATATTATTAATTTCTTTTCCTTTTTTTTTTTTTTTTTTTGAGTCTCGGAAACAAGCGGAGCCTTTCTGCAGAAACGTATTGTAAGAGGGTAAATTAATGGGCACGCGAGTGTGCATGCCTGAATTTATTATATATTAACCCCAATAAAAATTCAAATAAATAAGAAAAATATTTAGAAACACGAGTAAGCACCAATACTAATAGAATGTGAGTTCAATAATGACATGTTTACTTATTATGAGTAGAGAATGAGAATTAGAAATCCGAATCAACCTTATATTTATTTACCCATTTTTATCTTAGAATGAGAGTGCGAATATGTGGGTCACACACTAATTTAGGGTTAAAAAATAGGATTGACACTTTCCACACCTCTCACCAGATTGGTATTCTCAATTCTGATAATAAATGTGAATTGTAATTTTACCCTTAATTCTACTAACAAATTTGTGAATAGAAAAGTAAAAAGTAAAAAATTGAAAATGTCATAATTTACTTTCACGCTTCTCGTATCTCCTTGCTCACTTCTTCTGATATTCTCTTCTCCTCAAAACACAACATTGCATCCACAACAACCAAGAACATCCATCTTCTCTTCAAGGTGAGTCAATAACATAAATCACTGTGATTCTATTTTATTGAATCGTAAGTTTGTTTTTTTATTTTATTTTTTTTGTGTTTATTTATTGAATCTGTGATCAAACCATGTTTTGTCCCTTGATTGCACAACATCATTTCAAGGATTCGCAGAGATCTAGACCATTACAATTTCTAATTACTAATTAAAAAAAATCTAGGTGTGATTAAAAAAAATCTAATTACTAATTAGTTATCCTAATATTAAGATAGTTAGCAAAATATACAATTGTTTTTTAAAGTTCAACACACAAAAATCTACTAAAAGGGCAGGTAAGTAAATTTATAACAGTTTATTCTGATTTTCGGTGTAAGTAAACGCATGAATGAGATTGTGACTGATTCCAACTCCGATTCCTGAAACCTAAGTAAACAGCTTATTTTGACTTACATTCATGTCCACTTCGATTTATGTTCACTCCAATTACGAATAAGTAAACATGTCATAAGTGTCCAATAATATTGTTAAATAAATAAAAGAAAAATATATATCACTCTTTTTTATTTATTTTATCGGGACTTTCTCTTATAGGCATCTCTGTCAGTAGAGCAAGTTTTAACTGTTAGATCTCGTTAAACTCATATTAAATTAATATATATATATATAAAAGACACTTTTTTATACAAATTTAACGGTTAAAAAATCATGAACTACTAATAGTTTATTTTTTCCTTGTCCAGTAGACAAGCTCCCCTACTCTATAAACCAATATAATTCAACTGACAACTTTCAAATATACGTGATATACATATAGAGATATGTATACCTTACTATATCTTCAAAAATCTTCTAAATTAATGCACATATCTACTCGTGTATGTGTATCCAACTTTCTGAAGTCCCAGGACAAATCTTCAAATGCATTATATCTAATCAATAGGTGTACTGTTTTTGCACGCTTGGGCTATAAAATGAATAAATAAATGTACATTTCTGAAGGGAATAGATGGGCGTTGGTGAGTTAGGAGGGGCTAGAGAGGTTGACTGGGGTTTGGGTGAAGCCAGAAGAGAGGCAGTAGTCTCACTGATAATGAAGCACCAGGACCAGTAGTTCAGTGGACCCTAGCTTGAAGTTCTTGACCTACAAGATCAATCTTGGACTAGTTCTGGTTTGCCTGTGAAACCTGATCACTCTCTGCACTTTGACTGTGTCCCCATTTATGCTTTTATCTCTTTCTTTCCTCCTAGTACTTTCAAAATAGAGCTGACTGTTTGCATGCAAGTATACTCCTCTCCACTTGGATATTTTAAAAATAAAAAAAATAAAAAATAAAAAAGAAGAGAGAGAGATTACACACCTATCTACTCTTAGGTGATGTTTGGTAGATGGATTCGTTCCCTGATTCGAATTATGGTTTGTGGTTCGCTACAGTATTTTCTCTCACAAAAAATACACGTAAATCAAAAATAATTCTAATCACATGGTTCTAATCTATGAACCAAACGCACCCTTAGAGTCCCGTTCGAACTGAGCTAAATTACTACTCAACTAAACACGCGCATTGTTCCTTTTAGAGTTATTTCAAAAATCAAAAACCAAGCAACACCAAGGTGAACTTCTAAGAACCGACCATTATTAACGGTGCCATATCAAAACTGAGACTTTTGATAAGTTAATCGAGTTCTGAATTCAGCTCTCTTATATATGTGTCGATCGATGATCGAAAATAAATCAGTAATTACCCTCTTTTATGTTTTTATATGTGAACGTAATTTATATATTATACAGAGCAAATGGTGTGTCATTTGCAAGGGCGACGGGTTGTTAATTAGGGTCTAGGCTTTATTATTTCAACGTCATTGTTCTCTCTGACGTTCTAGTTTCTCCCTCCCACGTCTTCTCTCAAAAAATCTCTATTCCCTCCAGTTTTCTTCAAATTAAGGCAATCTCCACTTCATTCACATAATATTTTCATATTGTTTTCCTTTCTTTTTTACTTTTTTATTGCTTGAAAATATGTATGGGATGAATAAAAAGTAAATAATAATAAATAGTAAGATCTATACCACACTTCATGTGTACTGTACGTAATAATTATTATCTCCAAAACCAATTGAAATAGACCAATCAGTTTTGGTTAGTGATCGGGTGATTCTTTCCTTCTTCACTTTTTGGTTCCAACTTTTGAAAAACTGATTTTTTGAATTTGATAATCGGCCAATGAAAATCAGATGTAACCTACCAACGAAAATCCTAGTTCTTTTTTTAAGAGACTTTAAAAACCTTTATGTTTAAGTGTTCATATCTCATTAAACTAAAGATGACATTCTTACCCGCAGTTAATGACTTTTATGTTCAAGTGTTCTAATTATCAAGTTGACATTCTTGATGGCTTAGTTTGGTTTTATGTTTTTGAAATTTATTTTGAGCTTTGACGATGTTATAAGAATTCTTTTGAAAGCTGATTTATTATTATTAATTTGACAGCCTCATTACCTCCATGTCTACGCTTTCCTCTCTTTCTTCAGAAAGAAGTTCGAATTTTTAATCGCCAAATGAGAAGGTAAGAAAGTTAGAGAATCAAATGCGTGCAGCATTAAGACTAGTACTGCTTTCATGATAAGGTTTACCTCTTTTAACTTTTAGATTTGGGGATAAAATTTTAAGTCTTATTTTTTCACAACTCAAGTCACAATTTAAGTTCTATTGTTACAGTATTTTCTCATAAAATTCAAATTCAACTTTTTTGCTACAGGATTTTCCTCTCAAATTCTTAACTTGAGTTGTGAAACAAAAAAATTTGACACATGTGTTTCCTAATTTTTTCGTAATTTGGTACTCTCATACAGCAAGAAATTGACATAGCACAAAAGCTAAAAAAAATACAAATATTATAATCTTGCTCAAAATTTAACATTTGTTAAGTAGTGTGGTTGATTCTATTGCGGGACTTGGATTAGTAGCATGCCAAATTGGCATATTACGAAATGACGCGCCTATTACTACACACAAAGCTTTCTTTGATATAGCTTATCTATTCCTAATTCAAGTTTTGTGGTATGTATTATACTGAAAAGAACGGACAAGGAATGATTCCAACGATTTCATAGATTTAAAGACCAAATGGTCAAGAAAAAAGTTGAATAACAAAAATACCAAACCATAAAAAAATTTATGGCCATAGGTGCTAAACAGCCTTAATTTTTTTTTTTTTTTTTTTTTATTTTTTACTCAAGCAACGTTGTATCATTGTTTCCACTTTTTTTTTCATTGTATCCACTTTTTTCTTTTTTGAAACATCTCCACCAAGGCATGCATTTTGAAACAAATCTACACGAAATGAACTTTTTTACCCTTTTCCAATTTATCAAATAGACGAGCTATAAAAAAAAAAAACTTATTATCCAAATGGCACGAGAGTTAAAAAGAAGTAAATAGTACTATCAAAAAGTGGTATATACTATAGTGGTGGGAATTTCTTCTCCGGAACAGCAAGGCATTGAGAGTTGTACTGATTCCTCACTATTTGTAAAGATTTTAAAAGTGATTTTCATACAAAGTAGAAGCCTTTTAAAACAAGATAAATGGGACTTTCTTGCCTGTAAAGACGTGGAGAATACATGTAAAATTGCTTGTTGGGAGACACTTTTGTTTAGTTTTGTGTTAAAACTCCGGTGATTGGTTATGAGTTTTATGCCTTACTAAGCAGCTTATGTGGCAGGTCTATTGAGGTTCTTCTCCATATAAAGATCGACATTGACCTCTTAAAACTCAACCATTAATTTGGCGTATTAACATATCAGAATTCAGAACTAATTGTTGTCGTCGCAAGCATAATTTAACGGTTAACCTTTAGTTTATTGTTATTTTTTACTTTATTACTTTTCCATTCGTAATAGGAGATAGAGGTATAGAAAAGAAGTTTCAATATCCAAGAGTGTGAAAGTATATTTAGGGAAAAACATAAAAAATTTCGACTCAAAATAATACTAACTAATGTTTTTGTTATCGAAGTCGCACAGTATAAACACGCCTTTTATTAAATTAGTAAAAAATAATTTTAAGTGGTATAAATTTATATTTTGAGTAGCATAAATATAAAGATAGAAAAATCAGTGATAGGTAGTATATGTAATTTTCTTCTAGAAAGAATTATTCATCAGCTTATTCTTATTTTTAATTAATATTTTTTTAATTAATATAGTTATTTTATTAAAAAGATATTAATTAAAATTAAGATATAAATATTCAAACTGGTGCACGAGCGACCAGACAAACCAACACATAGACTTATTGGGCTTACATGAAAGTCGTAAGCCCATATAAGATCTGAGTAGAAAGGAGGAGAAAAGGCCCAAACTTAGATGTACCTCTTCCCGGGGGTTGTCGTCAGCCTAAAAAACAAACAAAAAAACAAAAAACGCTACGAGATCATTTTATTAATTTAAGTTTTTAATTTTAATTTTATTAGAGTTAAAAATTTTCATAAAAAATTATATATAATTTTTTTTCTGTTACAGTAAAAAAACATAAAATTACATTTTAATTCGAATTGAAAAATTATATGGGTGGACTATGATTCTAATGATTAATTTAATACTTATTTATTAATAGATATTATTAATTTAGTCATAGAATATCCATCTAACTGTTATAATAAATTAGATATTTTAATTAAAAAAATTATGATAATTAATAAGATTAAAATTTTATCGCGTCACATTATTAAATTTTTATATTTAATAAGTAATTACAATATTAATGTAATTGAAAACTCGTGTGTGTAAACACATATTTGAGGAAATTTATATAATATTTGATAAGTGAAGACGAAGCCAAGGTGAGGTTGGATAGGGCTGGTATGTCAGTTCACGAACTCCGATAGAAAACAATCAATCCTTGGAGTCCTAGACAAAGTCACACCTCCAGAAGAGTGGTAGATCGACCCACTTGATTTTTTTTTTTTTTTTTTTGTGTGTATTTTGTTAAAATTTGTAATTTATTTTCTTAAAATCTGATATGATATTGTGAGTTGTCTCTCAAATTATGAAACTATTTATATGAAATAAGGAATTGAATTTTTTAAGAGTAATTGACTCTATGAAGTTTAAATATAGTGACATTTTGATCACTAAACTTTTAATTTTGGCATATTCATTTTTGAAATTTCATTTTTTTGACAATTTTAGTCCCTAACAATAAATTGACAAATTATTTTTGAAATTTAACAAAGATAATTATCTATCCATGTGATAAGTTAAAATTTTACACAAAAAAAAGTTACATTATATGTAAATTTTAGTTTATTACTATTAAAACCTATTAAAAATTGTAACATTTTGTAAATACTGTAATTATTTATGTAAAAGTTTCTATAATTATGAGAAAAAATGTGATTATCTACGTTAAATTTTAAAAATTATTTATCAATTTTACTAACAGCAACTAAAACTATCGAAAAAGAAAAGTTTAAAGACTACTATATAAAAAATAAAGAGACATTTCATTTTTTTTTTCTTGTAAGGCAAGGATTCCATTAATATTTGTCGGCTTCAATTATATGGTTTATGGCCGTTACAACTGTTTAGACTCCTTGTGGTGCTTGTCTTTTGTGTAGTTTGTGTATTTATTTGGGTCTAACTTGGATTTTCAAATCTAGATTCATACACTTTAAATGATATTTGTCTCATTTTCTCATAAAAATACAATTATATTTTAAACCAGAAATATTATAGTAAATAAGTTCAAGCCAATGAGAATTTAAAGGGGTTAAGTTCTCTAAAATGGATTCTAAAGCCAACAATCCTGGTTAAAACAATTGAACTAAATATCAATTCAAACTTGTTCATAAGTTCAAAACCTGATGAACTTGCCAAGCGAACGAACACTCGACCCATATGTTACATTTTTTTTTTTGTTTAAAAAAAGACTAATGAAGATGTTTTTAGATTTAAGAAGGAAAAAATGGAGGTCTCATTTTTAAAATTCCTAGACATATATAAATACTATAATTCAAACGAAATTTTCAAATTTAATCCAAAATAATATTGCGTCTATTTCTAAAATCAACATTCACACGCATTTTTTATTCTCCATGTTCTCTTTTTAAATACACACCTCACATAATTTTAAAAGAACTAAATTTATTTTTTACACACCCCTATCATTCTAAGATTACCCTTAATTATTTTTATAAAATAATTAATTCTTATCCACTTTAATTTACTTTTCACACCCACCATTTTATTTTATTTTATTATTTAAATAGTATTATTTCTCTATCCCTTCATCTTCTTTTCTTTTTTTTGAAGTTTTAGGCGTGAAGCCTTTTTTCCAAAATAAAAACAAACACAGAAAAAAAAAAAAACAAATAGAAGATGAAACCGAAAAAAAAATCAATCAGGCTTTATAAAAAACCGAAATAAAAAAACAAAGTGATTAGTCTATAAAATAATTTTAAAAAATATAAATATGAAATGAAAAAAAAATAAAAATAAACATCATCATACAGCCAATAAAAAAAAATTAACATTATATTAATGCAACTTTTTAGAATAGTCATTGAAAGGTGAAAGTTAGAATTTTTTTTATAAATTTTAAAATATCAATAGTTTATAGTTCAGGATATAACCACTAGTGGAGCTACGTGGGAACGAGTGGGGGCGGCTGACTTTTTTAAAACTAAAATTTGACCCCTTAAAAATTTTAACATTTTAAATTTGTCCCTACTAAAATTTTATATTTTTATATAAGCCCCCACTAAACTTATTTTTTTATTTTCTATATGTCCTCTATCAACAATTTTACTCATTCATATGTTTGTGAGCTTTTTTTTTTCTTTATACCTTGCATTTTGAGATTAAAAAACATTTAATTCATATCTTGAATTGTATCTCATTTATAACTTCACATTTCAAATCATGTTAAATATTTACCTATTTTCGGTCAAAAATTTATTTTAGCTATGAGAAATACCAAATATCCTCATAGTTCACATTTTTTTCCTTTATTTTTTATTGAGGGTGTTTAGATCGATTTTTGGTTAAAATTGACTAGTGATTGATGGTTGGATAAGTAAGAAGTGAGCATAAATTTGAAATCTAAAAGTTATAGATAAGATAAACTCCAAAACATCAGGTATGATTTTCTATAACCTCAAAAAAAAAATCTATGGTAGGGTATTTTTATTGATCTAATTAAAATCATATTAAAGTAAAACATATGAAAAACAATTTTTTTTTAATATAAACACGACTTTTTAAGGTATCGACAGTTTTTAATTTTTCATATTGTAAAATTCTCTATATATGTATTTGGCAAGAAAAAGTACCATAATACAATTTTTTTATATTCATGTTATTTATTTAAAAAAAAAAAAAAAAAAAAAAAAAAAAAAAAAAAATTCACACCCCACTGAAATGATGGCTGGCACCACCACTGAATATAACATGTGATGTGTGAGAGAGAGATAACAACTACAAATTAGTTTATTTTTTAAATTAAATTAAATTAAATAATTTTTTTATCATTAGGGTCTTTTTATTATAAGAAAATTTAAAATGAAAGATATGTGGAGAGTAAAAAAGGGTAAATAGAACCACCCATCATAAAAATATGATCATTCAAAAGATTACACCATAAATAACGTGTGTGTGTGTGTGTGTTTTTTTTTTTCTTTTCTTTTTTCCTTTGCCATAGAATTCTTGAAGCGTTAAAACATTTTTTGGCTACACTCTCAACAATAATAAAAACTCTAATATGATCTGTCATGTGCTATTTCTAGAATTGTCATCGAAAACTGGACGACAGATTTGGACTTTTGTCAACCATTCCCATGATTCTCATTCATTAGAGGACGCACAATATCCTCATGCTATTTGTTTATTTATTTATTTATCTATTTATCTATTCATTTATTATTTTTATTTCTGTTAAAATTTTCCTTTGTTCTCCAACGACACTTTTAATTAGCAGAAAGACGCACGGTTTTTCTCTAGTTCCCCATTTGGACCTAAAAATGTCAACCACGGCCACTCAGTTTCAGCAGCCCAATCTCAAACTCTTTCTCGGCCTTAAATCCTCCAAACCCTTTAAATCTTCTTCTCCAACGTTTCCTTGTTTCCCAACACCGAATTTGGTTTTCTCCAAGAAAGGCCTGTCAGAGAAAAACGGCTGCTTAGTTGTCTTGGGTCCCAAAAAGGCCATGTTTGAACTGACTGCTTTTAGGGACCGCACTAATGGCGATGAAGCCATTAAAACGCTGGAACAAGAAGCTTTCGTTGATGGGTCCTCTGAGTTTCGTGGTAGGCTTGTGAGTAATAAGCTGGAAACGATCCTCAATCGACTGGTTGGTAATTTCTATGTTCTAAAGTTTAGCTCCTTTTTAACATATGTTGTCTGATATATGAAGCATGGTCAATTTTGTATTAGTTTGATATTTTCTAATTCGAAATTATTGTTTGAATCCATATTTTTATAATAAACGAGGTTACGAACGAATGCAGTAACTTTTAGCCGACTAGTTACCGTTTACAAGTATTGAGTTACGGGCCGTTGTTTTCGCGAGTTTAAGTTATGAACTTGAGTTGAAAAGTTAACTTATATAAGAGAAAATATCATAATAAAAAAGTTAAATTTAAATTTTTATGAGAAAATATTGTAATAAAGTTTTCAGTTATGATTCGAATTGTAAAAAGAACAATGGTCTGGTACCTTACAGTCTTCAGGCATGAAAATATCCTTTGTACCCTTTTGTTACCAGAATGATAATTTTACCAAAAAAATGAACATCTTGAGAAACAGTTGGGTTTCTTATTTCTTTTTTATGATGGTTATGGCTAATGTTTGCTTTTGGACAGAGCAAGTGGGTAATGTCTGGGGTTTTTGCTGGGGTGATCTTGTGGAGGCATGATGCAGAAGCCGTGTGGATTACCATGGGATCCGTTATAAATACGGTATTATCCGTTGCCCTTAAACGGATAATAAACCAAGAGCGACCCGCCTCGGCATTAAAATCAGACCCCGGAATGCCTTCTTCACATGCACAATCCATTTTCTTCATTGTCACAGTTTCTATTTTGTCAGGTAATTTTCCATGTTCCCATTCCCTATTATGCACGCTTTTCACTAGCTTTATGTAACTATTGTGATGTGTTGTTCTTCTTGTGTGACAGTCGTGGAATGGCTAGGGATAAATGATGCTACAGTGGCAATCAGTGGAGTTGCCTTGGCATTTGGTTCATATCTTGTAAGCCATCTATCTGGCTAATTCCTTTCTGTGTATTTGAGCTTTCTGTTGCTCCACTTGGTGGTTAATATGGCTTTCTGTATCTGTGATTGCAGTCGTGGTTGCGGGTCTCGCAACAACTTCACACGCTAAGTCAAGTGGTTGTGGGAGCTGTTATAGGTTCAGTTTTCTCTGTTTTTTGGTGCTGGTCCTGGAATGCTTTTGTGTTGCAAGCTTTTGACTCCTCTTTATGGGTTCGAATTATTGTCATTTCGGGGGCTGCTGCATTTTGCCTGGGATTTCTTTTGTATGTGTATCAGAATTGGCTTAGAGATGATTGAGGAATTCCCTAAATGACATATAATTGTAAGCTCAATGCAATTCTTATACAACTATATCGGAATACGATTCTTATTTAAATTTTCTCCACTTACTCTGATTGCCCTTCATGTCAGTTTTGACTTTGGTTTGTGTAAACGTCGCTCCAGATGCCGAAGAATCAGACCTGGTACTGATATTTGACAGTATTTGACGTGAAGACATTATCTTAGGATTAGAAGATTTTACAACATAATATTAAGAACTCTGCTTTAGAATGCTAGTTAAAAAAAACATGTGAAAGAGTGGTGAAATAAGAGAGAACTGACCGGTTTGTTTACTGTCATACGAAGTAGAAAAGGAGAAAAGAAATTCATACAATTGGTATTCAAGAATGAATAAATTTCAATAAACTGTACAGGAAAATTGTTCACCTTTTGTAAATGCACAAGGGCTCTGCTTAAGCATCAAAGGGTCGTCGCCCTAACCTTATCTGAGTGCTTCCACACCCCGGCCGCCGCCGCCCCCTCACCCTCCCACTCTTAATTTGGCTATAAATGTTGTCTAGATGTCTCTTGCTCGCACATTTTCCAACTCAAAATATAACCCATGATAATTTGTAAAGATGCATTACGATATAACACAGCCATGGATGACCAAAAGAAGCTCCTACCACCTTGCTCATTGGTAGTCCTAGCAGATTTATTTTGAATGTATAAACGCTAATCCGCAACATCAACCAATTCATAAACCAATTCTTCAGTCCCATTTTCTGGCTTTGAAACAAGTAGTTCCAACAGATTGTAGATCTCTTCGCATTGTGGATGAGACCTGTCACCGGCAACAAATGTAGAAATCTGATCCTTAACCTCTATCCAAGACCATCCTGGCTCTTTAATCAGACCCTTCGATTTCAAAATCTTCCTCACTTCAGCCGATTCCTGCCACTTCCCTTTGGCAGCGTATAGCTTAGCCAAGATGATGTGAGTCACTGCACAGTGTGGATCCAGTTTTAGAATCTCCTCGGCAGCATGTCTTCCACGGTCAACATCACCATGAACCCCGCATGCTCTAAGCAGAATAGACCATACAACATCATCTGGCTTAGATGGCATACTTCTGATCATTTCCTCTGCATCACTTAATCGTCCAGCCCGACACAAAAGATCAATAATGCAACCATAGTGTTCTTTCGAGGGATGGATCTGATATTTACTACACATTATATTGAAGTAGTAAAAACCAAGACCAACAAGTCCACCATGGCTACAAGCAGTAAGAGCACCTATGAAGGTTACACAGTCAGGTCTCAAACCAACCTTTGGTATCTTTTCAAACAAATCAATGGCTTCTTGACTGTATCCATGTTCAGCATATCCACCAATCATAGCTGTCCATGACACTATATTGTATTGTTCTGTTGCATCGAATATTTTTGAGGCTTCCTTTATACTACCACATTTTGAATACATATTAATCAGAGAACTCTGTATTAAAGATTTGTGCTCCAATCCAACAGACAAGACATGGGCATGCAATTGCTTCCCTTGTTCTAGCATCGCCATGCTTCCACAAACACTTAACAAACTAGAAAGAGCAAACTCATTAGGTTTTGGTCCTTCCCTTCTCATCCATGAGAAGTACTCAAAACCTTCTTCTCCATGGCCTACTTGAGAATACCCTGCGATTATAGTGCTCCAAGAAACAATATCTTTTTTGCTCATTCCTCGAAAGATCGTTGAAGTTGAAACTAAACGCCCACATTTTGAGTACATGGCCATAATGGAATTCGCCACTGATAAATAATCTGCCATGCCTCGACACAACACATGAGCATGTAGCTGTTCACCCCATTCAACTCTAGCTAGATTGGCACATCCAGAGATCAAAGCAGCAAAGGTATAGTCATTAGGACTCACACCATCTTCCCGCATTCTTATAAAGGCTTCAATCGCATCCTTCTCTCGACCCATCTGAATGTATGTCGAAATGATTGAAGTCCACGAAACAACATCTGGCGTTCCCATTTTATCAAACAAGAGAAATCCATAGTCCAATTTACCACACTTCTTGTACATGGTAGCAAGAGAGTTGGCCACAAATGAGCTCTCATTCAACCCTTTCTTCAATGTTTGCGTGTGAATCGCCTTCCCATGAATCAGCGCACTCAAATCAGCACAAGCCTTCAACGCAATAGCATACGCATATGCATCGCATTCCACCTTCAACTTCCACATCTTGGAAAAGTAAAACAAGCCCTGAGCATTATAACCAGCATGAACAAGCCCACTTATAATGGCAGTCCAAGATACTATATTTCTATCCGGCATGTGATCAAATACTCTACAACCCAGCTCAATTTTTCCCATTTTCGCATACATATCAAGAAGCGTACTACCCACAAAAACAGAATTGACCAAACCTGATTTTATCGAACACCCATGTAACAATGCCCCACAGTACAAGTTCATACTTAGCCCACAAGCCTTCAGTGCAAGACTAAGCACAAAAGGGTCCAATCTCAGTTCCGGCCGAATCCTCATTATCGAGAATAACTTCAAAGCCTCAGGGGCATGAGAATAATTCACATAACCAGAAATCATGTTGGTCCATGAAATTTCATCTCTTTGCGGCATTTCATCGAACAAATTTCGAGCATCATTTAGATGACCAGTTTTCACAAGCTCCTTTAAACGAGAGTTCAGTTCGTGCATTTCAACATGATTCACAACATGGGTTTCTTCGAATGACTGGTCCGGTCCGCCCGCTGAAGTCAGAAAGTTTTCGTGTTCGGTGGAAGAGAATGCTTGTGCTGTGAATATTCTCCTGATACGAGGCCTGACTGATAAGAAAACCATGTTTTATTTTCTTTCGTTGGGTTCTTATGCAAAGCGCAAAGAGTCATAACAACTTCACGTTTGTCAATTAGTTGGTGTATGGTGAAAACCTGATAAAACTTTGAAAGAGAAGAGAAAAAAAAAAAGAAAAAAAAAAGTTGCCTCAAATTTCTTTGCAGGAATTAGCTGTTATGCCTTCCCACAAAAGCCTTTGTAAAAATAACTCTTTTGAAAAGTTTTATTAGTAAAATAACTTCTCAAAAAATTTTATTTGTAAAATGTCCTTTTTTTATAAAGAATGAGTAAATGTCTTTTTTTATAAAAAATAGAAGATCATTTTACTAATTTCACTTTGTTGGATAGTCATGACTCTATGAAAAGTCGAAGCATGATTTTCAAATAAATCCGTTACGTGTGAATACCAAAAGTGATGCATAGTCCTAAAAAGTTTGGAAATATAATCAAAAAAAGAAAAATAACATACTTTTAAATATTTTTTCTGTAAAATGTCCTCTTTTTATAAAGAATGAATAAATGTCTTCTTTTATAAAAAATAGAAGAAGATCATTTTACTAATTTCACTTTGTTGGATAGTCATGACTCTATGAAAAGTCGAAGCATGATTTTCAAATAAATCCGTTACGTGTGAATACCAAAAGTGATGCATAGTCCTAAAAAGTTTGGAAATATAATCACAACAAGAAAAATAACATACTTTTAAATATTTTTTCAGAAGTAAATAGAATTTTTGAAGTTTGTATTTCTGTGTTACTCTGATGTTACCCTTCTTTGCTTTTGTTTTTCTTCCTCTATTCTTTCCCCTCTATTGATTCTTTTTTCAAATTTCCCCAAGTTTTATCAGTAATTTTAGTAATTTGGAAATGTAGTAAAGTCAAAATTTATGTATAAACTCGTATATTTTTCTTAAATTTCTGTCACTAATTTTTATTCTCTATAAACTAGGTTATTTCCTCTCTCTCTAATCATAATTTTTCCCAGCCGCAACTGTAGTTGATGTTAAAAATTAGAAACTCTAATTCTGAGAGCAATAAAATCACAAAATAGAAATCAAATAAAAATAAAACACAAATTTATAGAGATTTGTCTTAATATGAATATGAGACTACGTCTTTGTTTATCCGTTGCAATAATATATTACGATAAAATAGAGCTAACAAAAAAAATCACACACCTCACAACTCTATGTTTTACTCTTAAACTTTTCTAATAACTCAATAAATTGGAGGCTCGCTTTATGATGAAAAGCAATAAATTATCAAAACATAATTAGACACCACGAAAAAAAGAAATAGAAGAGAGGAAGAGGAAGAAGAAAGAAAGAAAGAAAGCTTCATCCATACCAATCCATTCAATGATAAATTTGGTCAACAGTTCACAATCACCAACAATTTTTATCTTCTCTTTTTTTTTTTTCATCTTGAAAAAGAAGAGCAATAGCAGAAGCAATAAGGCATATTTTCTCATTCTTTAGCAACACAAACAAAATGTGAAACAAAACAAATCTGAGGCTCTCTCCTTGTTCAGAGAGCCCTCAAAAACATGTCACTTTGAAACACTTGAACGTAAATTCTAGTACACGACCGACAAAACATTACTTGGTAATCTTAGCAACAACCCTCCTGGACGAAGAAAAAACTCATCTCAAAGAGAGACACCCTTTAAGAAAAACTACACAAACTACTTCAAAAACAAGTATATATATTGCTTATGACATTACTAATGTCCATTTCTCTTATTTAAATAGTTTCATTTCGTCAGTTTCCTATGCGTTTGCCTTTGTTTCTGTTCATCCATTGAGCCCTTCTAGCTGCTCTTGCCTTCTTCCACCTCTCAACATTTCTCATCCTTGCGAAGATTCTGCGAACCAGATAGAGCTTGTGAGATTGTTGGGAAATTATATTTGCAGTTGAGGAACTCTGGCTGAGAATTATCTCGTATCCGTCGCGAAAAGAGTCCATGCCTTCGGTTAGGAGCTGCCAGAACAGGCTACCACCGGCAACTCCTCCTCTTTTGGCCGACGAGTAGATCTTGTAGTATACGGTGTTAAAGAGCTGGTCTCTTTGATAGGTGTTGAAACCGGGGTCCTTCCCTGATTTTCCAAATTCTGTTAGGAGCAATGGCTTTCGGAGAATTTTTTGCGCGTCTTGGATGTGTGTGTCTAGCCAGTTGTTCAAGAAAGAAAGTTGTTTTTGATCATTTGAGCTAGACAGCCTGCTCAATTAGAAAGTTTTAACAAAAAGTAAGGCCTCATATAACTTGTGTTGGTAACATTTACTGATTAAATTTTCAAAGTACTTACCACTGATCAGGATAGCAATGAACCGTGGCGAAATCTATGCCGTGGATTCGGTTATTGGCAATAAAATCTGTTCCAATATCAAAGCCAGGATTGAGGCTTTTCCTCTGAGGGGTTGATTGCCCATAAAACCCTTCCAAACCAGCTTCAAGTAAGTGGTTTCTGTCTATGGACTTGACATGGGCTGCCATTTCCATTATCCATGCCTGTCATAGGACCACCAAACTGAATTTACTGGCATTGTATATACACATTAATGCAAGTAGCTGAAACAAGTTATTAACATTAAAATCAATGTTTGGTCATCTGTGGTTATTATTGAGGGGATCTAAGTTTTCTTTCCCTTGTAAAGAGGACTTAATTGGTCTTGTACCAGATCTGAACCAGCCATAATTGCCAACTTAGTACTGGCAAAGGCCACATTTTCTTTCCTTTTTTTATCTCAATCTCTGGACTTTTAGAGCAATTGGGTGAAAGTAGACCAAACTAATTAGAGAGAGAGAGAGAGAGAGAGAAGAGAGAGAGAGATATGGTGTCCAAACCTGAATGGTCCTTCCAGAACGGTCAGAAGTGCATCTTGGCTCATTCATGAGCTCCCAAGCCATGATTGTTGGGTCATCTTTGTAGTGAAGTCCAGTGAAGCTGTTGTATCTGTTCAGAACAGTCTGCAAAATAGTAAACATGAATTAAAATTGGACATCACATAAGTCTCACAATACAATAAAAAAAAATAATATTAATTTTGCCTCAGATAAAACAAAAGAGAACATATCAAGAGAAAAAAAAAATGAAAAAACAAAAAATAAAAGGTCTAAAACTTACAGATACATGATTTTTGTAGTAACCCTTTACAACAGAGTTTCTAAAGAAATCATCATCAGATGTCAAATACTGCCCATGACTTCTAGCCCAGTTCACATACTGCTTCTTCCCTCCAAAGTTCTCATAGTTGTTCACCAAACTCAAGATTAGCTTGATCCCATGCTTTCTTGCCTCAGCCACAACAAAATCAAGCCCCTATAAAACCAAAGATCATTACCAATGTTTAAACTTCTAATCAAGATCTTTATATATATATATATATATATATAAAGCTAAGGTGAGTCAGTGTGAATAAGAACCTTGAAAGTTTGCTCATTGTAGGAGCCAGGAGCATACTGAAGAGGTCTGTAACCTCCATCACTGAAAGCCCAAGTTCTAGCCACAGTTAGGCCATGGCTAGAGGCTTCTTTAAGAGCATTTGAAACTAGATATCTTTGTGAAGGGTCAGAAGCCATGTACATTAACCAATAGGCATTGAATCCATTGGCATAATATGGGTTTCCATTCAACACAAAATGGTGTCCCCAAGTTCTGATGAAACCATCATTTCTTGCTTCAACAAAACTGTGGAGGCTGATCTGTTGATGGACCAAAATCACCACAAGAAGAATAGCCAAACGAAAATGCTTCATCTCTCTCTCTCTCTCCGTGGCTTTTTTTTTTTTTTTTTAGAGAAGATAAAGGGCTTATAAAGAAGAGGCTATTTGAGCATTTGTTATCTATATTATGGCTTAGACATGGAAGTTTGTCTTGGTACAACTGAAAAAATTAAAGGAAGGGGAAAACGACAGCAACTGTCACGGGCAAAAAAATATAAAATAAAATAAAATAAATCAGAAACTAACCAAAAACTCTGAAAATGAAATAAGTTAGTGTAACATTAAAGACAAAGCAGATCTTGGAATGGCCATCCCTAAAGATACACTCAATCTAACACCAAAAGAAATGAATTATGGGAATTGTTTTAATAGCCCTTGCTTGTACTCATCTACCAAAAAAAAAAAAAAAAAAAAAAAAAAAAAAAAATTTTAACAAAAAAACAAAAAAAAATCAACAAAAGGGTCCTTTTGTTTCCATCACAACTCATGACCATGTAACATGTGGTGTGTCCTTGGAAAGGGGAAGGTGAATGAAGTTTCCTAATCAATATTAAATAGAAAATCTTCCCCTTCTTTGCTCCCCATGTGGTTCCTAAGTTCATGAACTATATTTCATAATTTCTTGTTTCTCTTTAAATTTTAGTATATATGGGAAGATACTGTAATAGGGGATGCTCATCGTACTAGGTGTTTGATCTTGGATTGTATGAAAATAACGAAACTCTATTTTAAAAAGAAAAATATCAAGATTTGATTAAAGTCAAACCGTTTAAAATCACCATCATTGATGAAGCAACAATATTTTCCACTGGGACATCATGAAGGAGATTAAAGATAATTAGTTATTTATCAAATAGGGACATGGCTATAGTGAAGGCAAGTACAATTGTAATTTCGATAAAATTTTATAAATATAAAAATCTAAACTTTACAGCCTACTGAATAACATTTCTAATTACTACCAATGGAATATTATATATTAATATACATTTAGTATGATATTTACTTATTTTACTTCTAGTTTTATTCTTTTTTTTAAAAAAAGGAAAAGAAATACAAACACTAATACTAATACGAATAATTCTAAAATACAAAAGACTTGACTCCATGATATAAATCGAACCTATCATTAATTTACGAAACACTCAAAAGAAAATATGTGTACCATATTCCGATAATAAAAAACTCTATAAACACATTTAAATGTCGAAAAAATCATATCACCTCTTCTATAGTCTTATTTTATTACTGGTTTTGTTATCTCAACTACATTGTGGGATCTGAATATTAAACCATTTTCTGAACAAAAATTTTGCTGCCTTGCATTCTTCGTGGACCACCCAATTATAAATACCCCATGAATTATAATCCACGAATCACACTTGTCTCAATTCCAACCGACATTAGTCGTACACATAGATGTACGTATGATCTACAACAGTTGATAAAGCCGACGGAAGTCGGTCGAATCACAACCGTTGGATGGTAAACAACTAGGAGTGGTCAAAAGGGAATAAAGTGTTATTATCCTTCTTTTTACTTTACGACCATTTTGGCACAAAACCCTTTTGTGAGAACCTTCTTTTCCAATGGCTGACGTCTTTTCACTAATTTATCATCACTTCTATGAATCACCTCTAAACTTTTGCGCGTGACAAACGGAAACAAAAATGTCATTTGGCTATTGGGACACACAATAAAGTGACTAGTATGAAAATGAAAAAATAAAATAAAATAAAATAAATAAGAGACTTTTTTTTTTGTAGTTTATGTGAAAATAGGCTATTGATATTCTTTTATTTTTTAACTGTCAGATTAATATTAAAATTTATCTATTTCATATATTTTATGTAATTTTAATTAAATTTAATAACTAAAAATTAAAACTATTAGTAGAGTAAATTATCACAAAAACTCCCAATAAATAAAGCTAAAAGCGTAATATATGCCTTCTCCTGCTCTACAAGTTTCCATTTGCTTTTGTTTGAACCGTGGATGTTGATAGATGAAGCCATGTGAAGTGCACCATCTTGTAAGAAAAGGTCTTTTACATGGTCCCCCAGACAGATCTTGTGTATTTGCACAGCGAACCCACAAGATTTTCTCATGAAGTTGATGGACAACCGGAATAAATTCCTTTATACCCACCTAGTACGATCGCCCAGCAGTAAAAGATTACCGTGATTGGGTTTATGGTAAAAGTTCAAGCATTGGGTTTTCTTCTTTTAGGATCTTAAATATGAGAAGGCTAGGAATGACAACAAGACATGGGCTTAGTTCAATAGATTTTGAAAAAATTACTTTTAGCTGTATTAAAAGAAAAAATAGATATTATAAAAAACAGCTGTGTGTTTGATAAATTATAATTATAATAGCTGTGCTGGTTTCAAAATCAGTGTAATAGCGTTTGGTAAATTATGAAGTTAAATTGTTATGGATAGTTAAAAATTACGACTATATTATATTATATTATAACATAATATATATAATTACAATATAATATAATATATATTTATTATTATATTTAATATAATAAAAAAACTATTATTTTATAATATATTATATAATTATGATATAAAATATAATAATATTTTTAAAATAATAACTGAAATAATTAAAAATAATGATTATATTATATTATTCTATAATATAATATATATATATAATTACAATATAATGTATATTTATTATTATATTTAATATAATATAATAAAATTATTATTAAATAACATATAATATAATTATGATATAAAATATAATAATAGTATTAAAATGGTTAATATAATTATAATATTATAAAATATATTATAATATTACATAAGAAATATTAATGTTTCAATTATAATATAATTAAAAATTACAACTATATTATATTATAATATATTATATTATATTATATAATCATTATTATATAATATTAAAAAAAATATATTATAATTAATATATTATATAACATAATAATTATAAAATCATATTATTAAAATAATTATAATATTATTATAAAATCATATTATTAAAATAATTATAATATCATATTATTATTATAATATCATATTATTAAAATAATTATAATATTATTTTAATATAATATTATTAAAATAATTATAATAATATTATAACATCATATTATATGATAAAATAATAATATTAGAGTTATTAATATAATTATGATATTATTTGTTACAATATAACTATTATATTATATTATATTATATTACGAGTCTGAATTTTAGCTTGGGAAGATTGTAAATTTTAAATTTCATTAGGAGTATTATTGAAATTATGAAAATTTCATTAATTGTACTATGCTGATTCCCACACAATCTAAAAGTTAAAGTTGTGTTTAGGCTGTTTCTGATTTTGAGTTGTAGATTCTTAAAAAATTCTTTAAAAATCACTTTTGAAGAAATTTACTAAACACTAAAATCAGCTTATGCTACAAGTAGAAGCTGATTTTAGAAAAAAAATAATAATACCAAACTAAGCCATGGTCGAAAAATGTACCTGATCTGTCACCGTTCCCCGAAACAATAGCAATCCTTACTACGTCCCTATTTAAAGAGAGAGGGAGATGGGATTGGAGGGGGACTTCCCCGTACTTATACTAGTTTTCGGAACAGCTTATTTGATTATGAAACTTCTAAATTGTTTTGTTCTCGTGGTCATGAGTTCTGCGTAAGATACAAGTAAAAAAAATATTGCATAAGTATGGACATTACATGTCTTGAAATATATTGCATAGGCGTGAATATTATGTCTTGAAATAATTAAAAAATCAATAAATAAATAAGAATTATATGTGCCTGTAAATTATAATGCTTAGAATAAAAATATCTACACTTGTGTGACGGTGACATAGTTTACGTTTCTCTAAATTTAATTAGTTTAACTTCACTTTACCTCAAAAAAATTATTTTTATCGATGACCACTAAAAATACTTGTTTTATATTGGTTTTGACATTCATTTTTAGACTTCTGGTTAAGCTGATGTTTTTGCAATACACAATATCTGTTAAGTAAGTGCTTCAAATTGATTTTGAGAAAGTAATTATTTTGTATTTTTTTAAGTAAGTTGTTATTTTTTATTTTTGGGCAATAGTTATTTTATAGCTCATAAGAGTCTATAAATAAGTTGTTCGTGTGGGGTTTTGTGTGCTTAGGGAGAGGAGTGCAGAGAGAGAGTTTCCTTTTAAGAGAAAGAGAGAAAAGTGAGGAGAGAGGCAAATGGTGTAAGGGTTTTGGGTAGAGAGAGAAAGTGAGAAAGTTTGTTGAGTATGTAATTCTGAGATTGTTAGTGAATTTTTCTCCCTCTTCCATGGACGTAGGAATTTTTTCGAACCACCAAAATCTTTGTCTTCTCTATTTTTCTGTTGCTTTTGTTTCAATTTATTTTTTCTACTGCGTGTGTGTAGGGGTGTGTTTTCTTAAATAACTGGTATCAGAGCTGTGGTGAAGATTAAAAGGAAAAAAAAAAAAGAGGTCAAGATGATGTCTCAGATAAATTTTGAGTAGATTAAGCGTTTTAACGAGAAGAGTAATTTCAGCATATGATAGAGTACGGTGAAAGATGCTTTAATTCAATAGGAATTACTGAAAGCACTGCAAGGAAAGAAGTCATAAAATATGAAAGATGAAGGTTGGGAAGAATTGTGAAGTGAGAAGGGTAAGCGCAATTTGTTTAAGTTTGATCCTGAAGTTAAATATAGTGTTATGAATGAAACATCTCCTTTTGAGTTATGAAAAAAAATTAAAAAAAGTTTATATGTCGAAATCCCTAACAAATAGATTATATTTGAATAAGTAATTGTATGATTTGAAGATGGATGAGGAAACTGATGTTAGTGATCATATAAATAATTTTAATAAGTGCATAACTCAATTGTTAAGTGTAGAAGTCAAAATTGATGAGGAAGATAAAGCGGTATGTTGGCCTCCCTACCAAAATCATATGAGACTTTGGTGACTACACTTTTAGTTGAAAAAACGACGTTGAATGTGGATAAGGTGTTGACTACTTTGTTAGAGACTGCAAATATGAATAAGCCAAGTAGTACATTTCATACTGAACAAGTTTTAGTGGCACAGTCAGATTCGAATTGGGGTAGGAGCAAGTCATGAGCGAGATTTTACGATAAAAGAGACGATCGTTCCTAATCGTGGCCCAAGGAAGGATATTGAGTGCTATTACTATCATAAGAAGTGGCATATTAGGAGAAATTGTGACGAACTAACAAAGCACCTTGAAGAAAAGAGAGAATAAGAAATTCAAGAGACTTCAAATTCTACAAATGTTGGCGACATGTATGACGATGAGGATAATGTGTATTTTGTTATTGCTGATGACAATATTTTTGACTCTTGGATCTTGGATTCTGGATATTCATTTCATATGTGTCCATATAAGGAGTGGTTTCATTCTTATAAGCCCTATAATTCCAGTACTTTGTTGATGGCTAATGATTCTAGTACTAAAGCTGTTGGAATATGTACTGTTAGGGTGAAGATGTTTCATTGACTTGTGAGAACATTGACAAATGTTAGACATGTTCCTCAACTAAGAAGAAGTTTGATTTCTTTGGGAGCTTTGGACACTTTGGGTTGTGAGTACTATGCGAAAGATAGTTTTATGCAAGTTAAGAGATATGATTTAGTAGCCATGAAAGGTGAAAAAGTGAAAAACTTGTATAAACTAATTGGAACTACAATTGTAGGTAGAGCTATAAAGGTGGATCCAATCCACAAAGAATCTTCTTCTGTTGTTAAAGAAGTTGCAGGAGTAAAATAGTCCACCAAGATGATGATAGTAGTAGAATTTAATAAAGGCGAGATGGTGAAGATTTATGGTAATGAAGATGCTTTAAAGAAAAAGAAGATAGTTTCTCGTGTCAAGTTTGATGAGAGTTTGAAGTCGATACATGTTTATTCTTGTTGAAGTTTGCATTGTTAGTGTGATGACAATTTTTGAGTTGGATACTCAAATGAGTGAGTTGAGAGAATTTGAGTCAATGTGAAGATTGTTGGGTAAGTGCCTCAAATTCGTTTTAAGAAACTAATTATTTTGTATTTTTTTTTTGAAGTTATTGTTTTATGTTTTTATGCAATAATTATTTTATGGCTCATATGAGTCTATAAAAAAGTTATTCGTGTAGGATTTTGTGTGCTTAGAGAGATAAGTATAGAGAAAGAGTGTCTCCTTTTGAGAGACAAAGAGAAAAGTGAGGAGAGAGATAAATAAATGGTGTAAGGGATTTTGGGTAGAGAGAGAAAGTGAGAAAGTTTGTTGAGTGTGTAATTCTAAGATTGTTATTGAATTTTTCTCTCTCTTTTGTGAATGTAGAAAATTTTTTGAGACACCTAAATCTTTGTCTTCTCTGTTTTTCTGTTATTTTGTTTCAATTTATTTTTTCTACTACGTGTGTGTAAGGGTGTGTTTTTCTCCAACAATATCAACCCGCAATCAGAATTTATTATAGGTTTATTTACAAGCTACAAACAGTAAATTAGTCAATTCAAGTATTTTAGGATGAATTTGAAATTTAGGAGCATTTACGATTAGACTCCTTAAAAAAGTTCACCAATAAAATACTCTGTTTTCACTATTAGATTAAGTTTTTAACGGTTAAATCTGTGTAAATCCGTATTAAAAATTTACGACGCACCACACAAAACTACTCTCTTTACAAATCTAGTCGCTGAAAAATAATATAACAATCAAAATAAAGTATTACACCGGTAGACTTTTTTAAGGGTCTTACCGTAGATAAATTCTTAAAATTTTATAGAACATGCATGATATAAGTTGTTCTTTAAAATAAATTTAAAAAACAAATATGAAATTATAAAATATCCGAGAAAAGGTTATGCTCATTGAGTCATGGTTTTTTTCTGTTTTTTTGTTTTTGGCTAATCGCTCATTGAGTCATGGTTGAAACAACTAACACCAACTCCAACTGAGAATTAGTCACTGCTAGATTTGCGCAACTTAGCGTTTTTACGACATGTGGCATGGCATGTCCACGGATGCGCCGAGTTCAACGGGCCCCCAGGCCCCAACGTTGGAGCTACAACAAGCATCCATGTTGTGGGGTCGCCTGCGCATGTTAGTACCACTAACATGCGCCGCGCAATGGGGAATATCCGTATCCTACTACCCTCGTGTTCGTGCATCACCTCTTGGGCTGTATTAAGCCCATATCAATTAAAGTAAGGGATCCGCTTAATAATGGGCTTTTTCTATAATCTCCCGTGGCCCTTCAACTGGAAGAAAGATTTGCCAGAATCGAGAAAATAGAGAAAACATCGCAAACATATTTTTTTAAGAATTAAATTACATATTTGCACTGAAATAACAATTGTTAGCCTTTTTTTTTTCCAAATAATTCTTGGAGTGCGTTTGAAATTGGTTCCAAAATGATTTTGTTTTCTGTATGAAAATAGAAATGAAAATGTTTTCATTTTCATTTTAGAATTATTTCTGAAAATGCGTTTGGTAGATTTATTCAAAGATTGATTTCAGTTTAAAAAAAAAACTGAAACTGCATTTAGTGACGTTTTCAAATTTAACGCTAGCAACATCGTACACGTGTTTTTCAATTGCACGTCGTTTCTAACCAGAGGCCATCTCATTTTTAAGATAGCATGTTGTTTGATCACTCCACATAAATGACATGTCATTTTATATAACCACCATTGTTTCTCAATCGCCAGATTTTCCAAGGCAAAAAAAAAAAAAACATTTTTGTTTTTGTGGCCTGAACATTTTTTGTAATTTAGTAACTATCAAATTGTTAAAATTATTAGATAAAATTACGAAGCAAAAACAAAAAAAAAAGTCCTTCGTCTTTCCCTCACCCTTTCTCTTCGTCTCCTTCTTTTTCTATTAAACCAGATCTGGTTTGCAAGGTGGGTGGTCAGGTGACGATGTCAGACGGGCAAGCAAGGAACTGTGACGGAAGGGACTACGACGGAGGTGGCGAGCAACGATGAGAAGTTGCCAATCTTGAGGGTGGCAACCAGACTTGAGGGGGCCTGGGTTGGTTTATGCTGTTCGTCGCGCGAAGCCATGGCGAAGTCCGATGAGAAGAGGAAGATGATTCCAGCAAGGTCTGACGAGATCCGACTAGCCTCGACGAGATCCGGTGACTTCACAGAGCTCCGGCGACGACCTGGGTAGGGAGGGGGTGTTCGGCAGCCATGGCGGAGATGGGCGAGCTCTGGAGATGAGTTTGGTGGGGAGATGGTGGCGGGCCGTTGTCATCTCCTTCGTAGAAAAGCTTGTTCCAGTCAAGCTCTGGCTAAAAACGGAGGAAATGAGAAATGAAAACGGTATTATACCGTTTTCAAATTTTCAGAAAACGACAAAAACGTTTTTGTTTTTGTTTTTTAAAAAAATTCTGCACCAAATGCATTTTATGTACACGTTTTCATTTTTTAGTCTTGAAAAACGTGAAAAATGTAAATAAAAACAGAAACATACAGGGCCTTAGTCTCTTTCTTTTGCCTTTTTTGGGAACTTCTGCGGTAAGAATTGTCTTTTAAACCTACGGCAAGAATTGGTGTTTTGGTCATTAGACTCTTTTTTTTTTTTTTTAGGTGTTAACGTTAGATATTTATAGCATGTGAAATATAACTATTTTCAATCATAAATCGGTCTCTTAAAACATAATCCAACTACTAAAATAACAATTTAAGGACGTTTATGGAATTTATAAATTTGATCAATCCATGAAATCTAGATTAAGAGGGTTTTTGAAGTGGTAACAAATTGAAAAAATCTCAATTCGAAAGTTTTAAATTGGTTTGTAGATTGAGTATTTCTTAATTCGTGAAATCTATGAATCAGAATTGACATATGTTGTTTTTGTTAAGCTTTCTTTAAAAAAAAAATTTCTTTATATTTGTGGTCGCTAAATTACTTTAAATTCATGTTGTTTTTTCATTTTGGTTTTATTGAAGTTAGTTTGTCATTATTGATTGGATTGTGAAAAATTAAAATTTGTTGATCTATTTATGATATATTTATGGAGAGACAAGTTTTTAATAGTTACGTTTTTATCAGTAGTTACTATCAAATATGAAAATTTAATGGCATGATGTGATAAAAATCAAGTCTCATTAATTGTTATAAACTATTTTTGTCAACTATCAAATTTTTTTATAACTGTTAGATTAATATCTTACGGTTAAAATAATAATACTCATTGATGAATAAATATTATAGTAACTATTAAAACTACATCCATTTATGGAGTTTTGAACATTTTATTGATTTTATTTTAATTTCTAGCTTCGAATAAAAAAGGAAAAAAATTGAGGTTTAATACGCTTATTAACTTTAAAGGTTCAAATCTGTCAATCAAATCCATAAAATTCAATAATTTTGAATTAAATTGGTAACTGGTTGAAATTTTTCAATCTGATAAATTTGAATTAGAGTGTAACTTGACCCCTAATTCGTAGACTCCAATTTGTTAACATCTCTAAAATAGTTATTACCTGTAAGGAAAAAAAAAATCTACCATGAAAATTCCTCCTTTTATCTATTTATGTGTGTTATTTCTTCTTCTTAATTAACCAAAGCCTCAAATAGATTCATGTTCTAAAGTTTAGTCTATAAATTTATGAACTTATATAATAATGTATACTGCTTTGATTGGGGATTTTAAATTTGGTCTTAATTTACTTAAAAAATTAAAATTTATGAAATAATCAAACTATTTGAAAAAAAAAATCCAAAATATGAGTATACTTTACAATTAAAACCTAGGAGATAATAAAATCTTTTTTTTTCCAGTAAGTATTTGTATAAAACATGTATTTAGAGCATTTGAAACTTTGAAGGCGATTTTTAAAGAAAATAAATCTTGTAAGAACAGCTTTTCGGAGGGCAAAATGGAGTGTGGCAGAATAAAAGATTTATGAGAAAATAGTATGTTCGGACTCGGGCTTTTTAGACATATACAAAAATATAAGTAGTCATATTGAAATAATAAAAAAAAATTACAAATAATAAAAATTAATATCATTAAAATAATTATTGAGTACATGATAGTACAAACATGAATATCATTGAAATAATTAGTATGTTATTTTGCTATTTTTAAAATATTTTTTAAAAATTTATTATATTCACTCTCATAACTTTGGAATGCAGTGCATTTTTTTTAATAGTACGATCATTAAAGATAAAGGCTTAGTTTGGTAGTGCTGTAGATTTTGGAAAAATTGCTTTTAGCTGTGCTGAAGGAAGAAGCAGTTGTTACAAAAAATAACTGAATGTTTGGTAAACTATAATTATAATAGCTGTGCTGGTTCTAAAATCAATGTTATAGCGTTTGGTAAATTATAAGGTTGAATTGTTGTGGATAGTAAAAAATTACGACTATATTATATTATATTATAAAGTGCTGTAGATTTTGGAAAAATTGCTTTTAGCTGTGCTGAAGGAAGAAGCAGTTGTTACAAAAAATAACTGAATGTTTGGTAAACTATAATTATAATAGCTGTGCTGGTTCTAAAATCAATGTTATAGCGTTTGGTAAATTATAAGGTTGAATTGTTGTGGATAGTAAAAAATTACGACTATATTATATTATATTATAATATAATATATATAATTACAATATAATATATATTTAATATTATATTTAATATAATAAAAAAACTATTATTATATAATATATTATATCATTATAATATAGAATATAATATTATTATTAAAATACTTAATATAATTATAATATTATAAAAATATTATAATATTACATAAAAAATATTAATATTTCAGTTATAATATAATTAAAAATTACAACTATATTATATTATATTATATTATATAATCATTATTATATATATTATAATTATAATATCATATTATCAAAATAAATATCATATTATTATAATATCATATTATATGATAAAATAATAATATTAGAGTTATTAATATAATTATGATATTATTTGTTACAATGTTATAGTATATTATATTATATCATTAGTTTGAATTTTAGATTGAGAAAATTGTAACTTTTAAATTTCATTAGGGGTATTATGAAAGTTTCATTAATTGTACTATGTTGATTCCCGCACAATCTAAAAGCTAAAGTTGTCTTTAGGCTTTAGATTCTTGAAAAATTATTTAAAAAGCTCTTTTAAAGAGATTTACCAAACACTAAAATAAGCTTCTGCTACAAGTAAAAGTTGATTTTAGAAAGAAAAAATAATACCAAACTAAGCCAAAGAAGTGGTTGTGTCCCGTGGATTCCTCTTGTACAATTGGGCTTGCGGGCTAAGGGCATTTATCCTTTATTTTGGAAAGAAAGATAAATAATCTTGATAAATATTCTTTAAAAGTACATGATGAAAATTTTTAATTTATAAAATTTTTAATTAAATAATTATATTAATAAAAAAAATATTTATTAAAAATAAAGAGTAAAGATCTAGACTCATACACTTTTAAGTTTTTTTAAGAAACAAAAGAAGGCAATTATTGATAAACTAATAGATTATTTGCATCTTCTTCAGGTAAATGATGATCTTTCAAGCGCAAAAAGAAAACGGAAAATTTTCCTCAACAAAAAAAAAGATCGGAAAAGAGTTAATAATAACATGTTAAAGTAGCAAATAGAAGAAAGAGAGGGAAACACCAAAAAAAGAAAAGAAAAAAAAAAAGCCTTCAATCTCAAAGTTGTCGGGTCCATAAAATGAATATGAATACGATTTTTCACACAACTTACAATCCGTCGAACAGTTTATGTAATTGCTTTAATTACGCAGAATATGAGTTACTATCGGCCATGGTAGATCAATCAGACATTTTCTTTGATACTTATCTGACATTTTTATTTTTTAATTGATCTAGAGATTTTTTTTTTATTCAGTTTTGGTTATAAATATTAAATAAATGATCTCTTTAATAACCCGTCAATTAGTGAATAAACAAGTTAAGAAACGGGAATAATTTTTTATTAGAATTATGTAGTAGGGTAAAAAAGATACGATATACTCTTAAAAAAAAATTGTTATACCTTGTCCGTAAATTATGGTTTTGGTCTTTGGAGTATCAGATTATATTTAAAGGAAAATACCTTACTTCAAAAAAAAAAAAAAAAAAAAAAAGAGAAATTCTTAAAACATCCGCATGTATTGTCTAAATACCAATTTATCTGGTGGCACTAGAAGTTTGGGTAGGTGTTATAAGTTCAATCTCGTCTTGTATAAAAGGAAAAAATTAATTTGACTTTTTTTCCTTTAAAAAATACCCCTAAAGTAGTTAATTTTATTACACCTACAAAGATTACCTTTCCCAACCTTTATGGAATACAATTTAACAAATTTAAGCTAAAATATTGAATAAAATTAATTTTAAAAAGTTTAAAACTCTGAAAATGATTCATGTATTTATTTAATTGAAATATTTATTTGAACATTTAAATTTTCTATTTAGTTTTTTAGTTGAGTCTTATTTAATATAACCTTTGATATAGATTGGGAAAGCCGATCTTGATATTTTTTTGTAAAAGTTTAATTGCTTTAAAGAGTATTTTGAGTCTGATTTTGTAATATATATAGAGTTTTTTGGGCGTTTGTGGAAAGGTATTTTCGAATTTTTTCTAAAGTAAATCACATCATGACAAAAAGAAAATAGGTATGCAAATTTTAGAAGAATTTCATGAATAATTAATAAATACCCTACTCAGAGAAATCACTAAAGACTTGCATTAAAGTTAGGCAATGGGGATAGTCTTTTTTATTTTTGGGGAAAAAAAAGAAATACGGCTTATTTGTTTGCTATCTCTCTTGCAACTATTTTCCATGTATGAATAGCCAAATTAGTAATAATGCATCTCAAGTATTACCAAGTAAGCGTCCACCACATCTCTACTTATGACTGCCTTGTTATTTATATTATTTATTTTTTTTATTATTTATTATTTTTTATTTTTGAAGGGTCTGTCTTGTTTGCCACTTTAGCCACTTTAGCCACTATCACGTTTCAATACATTAATCCTTAGTTACGATAGGAAAACGGCCGTACCACAACAATAATGGTATGTTTACCTACACGTAATCGGAATGAGCATGAATCGGAGTGGGTAAGATTCGGAGTGGGTAGGATTCGGAATGAGGAATCGGAGTCAGAATAAGCTATTTACTTAGTGATAAGATTCGGAATCAGAGTCATTCTAAATCTCATTCATACGTTTACTTACACCTAGAATTAGAATGAAAAAGTGTAAAAATACTAATATACCCTTTAAATCAATTTGATATTTTCAATTTAAAAAATATAGTGTACTTATTATATTAAAATTAATCATAATTAAAATATTTGTGTAATAATTGGGTACTAAAATAATAAATATAAATTGTACAACTATTTAAAATATAAAAATAAATTTTAAATAAAATAAATAAAAATAAAAAATCGTGTTAAAAAATAAAATATATTATTAATTTATTAAAAATAAAGTACATATTTATTATATTAAAGTTAACAATAATTATGCTAATATTATAATATTAGGCAAATAAAATAATAAATATATGTTACACTTATTATTTTTTAAATTTTATTTTTAATTGTGTATTTATAAGTAAAATAAGGGTATAATAGTAAATTAATATTAATATTAGGAATG
>NW_010387636.1:239077-239521 GCF_000414095.1 Morus notabilis
AAAATTGAATTGACTCTCATTTCCCACTCCCATTCTTCAATCCTGATAAGTAAACATGCCATAAAGGAAAAGAAAAAAAGACAAGAATATATATATATATTTTTTATTACTCGTAATTCTCTAACTGTTATATATGTACGACAAACTGCCTATTAAGTTGTAACACCCTGAAGAATTAATTGAGATTAATTAAGGTAATTGAGATTATTAGTGTGCCTAATCTGATGTAATTAATTGAGTTTAAATAATTCCAAGGTATTTAAATTATTCACAGTAATTTATTTAATCCAGAAGTGTGTATGGGCGCATTTCTGGACTGTTATATTTTACACATGTCACTTTCTTTTATTTTTCTTTTCTTTTCTTCTCTTTTTCTTTTTCCTTTCTTTTCCTTCCTTTTCTTTTTCTTTCCCGTGCATTTCTCTCTCTCTCTCTCTCTCACAC
>NW_010387636.1:247658-260794 GCF_000414095.1 Morus notabilis
AAAACCATGGCTTGTTAGTTTATGGAAATCCTTGGCTTGTCCTGTCCATGGAATCCATAGCTTGTCTAGTCATGGAACCTTATGGCTTGTCCAGTCATGGGGCCCGCGACTTGAGTAGTTCGTGGGGTCATATGAACGATTTCATAATGTTAAATGGATGATTTCTTAAGATAAGAGATCTTGTGAACTGGTAATAGAGTCTATTGCTGTAAGCCTAGATAGGATGCGGAGAGTGTATCCTCGGGGGCAGAACCCGAAACCGGTCCGGGTAGGCGAGGCACTTGGTTAGGTAAGTAATTTGTACTAATTACTTGCTGAAGCCTGTAACATGGTTATTTTCAGTTATATTTCCTTTGAGAAAAAGGATGTGAGGTTCCGGCTGTTCTGTCGGGACTGAATGTCTTATTTTATTTATATACTCAATCATTTATTCATGCGCTCATTTATTTTAAATATTTCGAATTATATCCTACTGGGCCTTTCGCTCACGTTTTATGTTTTAAATGTTAAACCCCTCCCAGGAGACTCGATGAGCGGTGCAGGGTAGCTGGAGTTGCTACTGTTGGATCAAGTGAGGATTGAGTTTATCCTCTTGAACAAATGTAAGGAATTTGAGAAATTATGTAAACCTATTTAATATTGGATTTACTAGACTGTGGATAATGTCTGTTGTAATGATTAATTACATGAGCATGTATGTACGATACTGTATGTCCTGTGGGGTGGAGCCCTGTGTGCCAGAGGCTCCTGGATTATGTAATTCATTTATATTTTAATGCAGTTAAGTGTGGGGCCCGGTCTGGGAATCTGCTTTATTAATCCCTAATCGAGCTCCACGTCACCCACCCCGTTTGGGGGGCGTGACATAAGTATATATTTTTTAATTTTTATATTATTGTAATTAAATTTAACGGTTAAAAACAAACTATCAATAATTCAATATGAGATTTTGCTGCATAATGACCTTACAGTTTGTTTGGTATGATTGAAAATTGAAAGGAAGAAAAATATTGGAGAAATTTTAGGATGAAAATTGATAAAAAGAGATGTTTAGTATGAAGAAAGTTTGAATGGAAAGGAAATTTAGGTGAAAAAACTGAGTGAGTCCCACTATATTTTTCCTTTCTAGTGAGCAGAAAATGGAATGGAAAAATTTACTAAACTAAAAAAGTCACTTGAATGAAAAAGTTACTAAACTACCATTTTCTCCATCAATATCCAAGCAAAAAATTTAAGCGGCAATTTTGAAAAATTAAGCAAGCGGGTGGTTTGTATTTGCTAATATATAGTAGTTGTATGAAAACCCTATCTCGTTGTATTTGAAACTTTATATTTAATACGTGATAGGTTAAATGTTAATAACAAATGGTGATATAAATGATTTTTATTACTTTTTTGGGAACTAAAAAAGATATAGTTAATACTTCTTGGGTAAAATGGTACTTGCTCCTAAAATAATTCTTCTATTCTTTTGGTTTCAGTCCCATACCAAATAAGAAAAGATATATTCATTTTCATTCTTTTCGATCATACCAAATAACTAGAGAGAAAATCACAATCTTTACTTTTCTTTATAATTATTTCGTTTTATCACTTCCAAGGGCAGAGTTGAACGTTTGACTGGCTACGAACTGCTCAATCAAGAAGAACGTGCTTCCCCACTCAGCAATTCTGACTTGTGAGCCAAGGTTTTATTTATTTTATTTTTAATTTTGTACTTTCTTTTAGTATTTGAAAATTAGGTCTTGTTCACTTTGCGAATTCGAGTTTTCAATTCGAGCTGAGATGTGACATTTTCAGAGAGCTTTTCATTGTAGTAGAAAAAGTTAGATGTGACATTTTCTGAGAATTTTTTACTGTAAAAACTTAAAACTGAAAATTTAAATCAGTAAAATAAACGAACCCTTAATTATTGGCATGGGCTTCCGTTCCGAATATTGTAGGTATAATGGTGCAGTTCGCCTGGTTTTGTTGTTATTCATAAAAATAAATATGGGAGTTGTAGTAAATTCCACATGGTTTATAAATTTTATATGTTACCACAAAAATCGATTGCTATTATAGACAAAGTAACAGTAAATGTAGAAGATGAAACATATAGTTGGATAAAATGCAACACCCATAATAAAATGGATGGGAAAGTAGTGGAAATTTTTTTTTATATTTATTTATTGACGATAACAACGTTTGCGTGCATAGGAGATAATACAAGCAAACCGTACTGTTATTCTTGTGATCTTGTGTAAGTTAATTGTCCGTTGTTAATGGTTCAAACATCCAAACCGTACCAAACCATTTGTAAGTTGGGTCTCGTCTGGTTAAACCGCGAATATCCGTTCACATGTGAATGCATTCGCTCATGCATTTACGTGGGCCCACAATTTATTTTGGTTACAAACTATAATCGACGTCCTTCAAAGAGGAAAAAAAATGTAACAGACGTGAGAAAAATGTTAAAGATTGATTTGACAATTTAATAAGGTGTCTAAACTTAATTGAGGAGATAGAAGAAACTCTCAATAATTATTCTTCTATTGTTTTCCTCATAAATGTAGAATACAATTATGCTGCAACATGGATAAGTATAACGTAGAGTGCCCTAATTTCCAACTATCTGCCTCCCACTAAGCATGCCCACCAAACTCAAAAGCATATTTTTATATAATTGAGTTGGTAGAAGGCACCAATCCTCTAGTTTTGTGCACTCTTGAGGATGACCTTTGCTTACAAAGGACCTTGCAAGAAGATTACGTGTCATGGGCCAGACTGGCCTGCAGATAGGTTGCAGGCAAGTTCCCATGGGATAGTATACAGAGGATAAGTCCCTGTTTTGTACAAAGCTCAATAATTTAATAAGTATTAATTGGAATTCTACATGATTAAACAAACACAGATTGATTATTTTAAAGGGCGGGAATGATGATTTTTGAGCTTTTTTGCTCCATGGGGCTGTGATAAAGTGGCCAACATATGGGCCCAGAAGGCCCACTCCTTGCATTGGTATTGGGAATTGGCACGAAGCTTGTGAGTGAGCCAACCTGCGACGCGGCTGTATCCAAATCTTTTATTATTATTATTTTTATTTTATAGTAAAGACTAAAGAGAGATACAGAGAGAATCCACCCATGCAACTGTTTACGTTAAGATGACGTTTGGTTTATAGATTCAGAATCATAATTTAAAATTATTTTTAATTTATGTGTATTTTTATAACGAGTTACGAACCATGGTACAAATTCTTGAACCAAACACACTCTTAATTTTTATATATCAAATCTATATTACGTGAGTTTCTTTTCACAAATTTAAATCATAATTTAACCTTTTTGTTAAAACATTTTCTTTTTACAAAATTTTGAATTTCAATTTAAGTTTAGAATGCCCCCTAAATACTGTAAGCCTTTGAATCCTACAATTTTGCTTTATTTTTGGTGGGTGCTGTTCACTATTTTAAATACGGTCTTTGAAAAATATGAATTATCTTATTTTGCTCAATATAATCAAAACAGAACAAAATTCTCATTCAAGTTTATTATAAATTGTAACTCTAATTCTATTCGACAGAGGAGCCAAAAAAAAAAATTAGTAAGAAGGGGTGGAGATGTATACTAAAATTGTCTCTGCCTACGTTTCTACCACTAGTTGTCAAATTTTTAAACGATTTTAATCATGTGTTGGTCACCTAATAAATAAATATAATTAAAAATGCTAAAAAATTATTGCATCAATAATAAAATTATCAACGTTACAGTTTATAATAAAAGAGTGAGTTTTGTGTCATTTTGAATTAATTATAAAGGAAAACTCATATTCTTTGGATCAAATATAAAATCAGCCCCTTTTCCCCAGTGTTGTCTTATTCAAAATCAAATGTCAAATTTCTTTGAATCTTAATCAGCAAAAAGAAATGGAATTTGTCTGTTGGAAAAGGCTAACACTATAGCACTGCACTTTTATAAGGCACCTATGACAGATTGTGGGAACAAATCAACGGGAGTTAAAGCAATCAATAGAAGATACTGCCAATGTCATTGGCTGAATCACATTCGGATTCTCAGAACTTTTTTTTTTTTTTTTTCTTTTTTTTTTTTTCCCATCCTTTACTAGTTCCTAGTTTCAATTTGCCCTTATCACACATAAATAAGAGGAAGTTTTCCTTTAAAGTTACAATCATGTACCAGTATATGTATTAGTGATATTAAAGTCTATGCAAATCTATAAATCAAGATTCGAGAATCAAGATATAATCTAATATGGATATTGGATTGTACATAATAATATTACTTTGTCAAGCTTATCATTTACATAAACCTTCATGGGCAAACCTGCTTTGTCTAGATTATTCCTTGTAATTATTAAGCTTAGATTTGTTCCAGCTCCAATTTGCAGTGTGAAATTGATGTAGACTAGAAGAGACTTTTCCTTGCTGTCGATAGCACCAAGTCAAGTGGAAGCTTTAATATTTTTTGCCAGAGAATTGGGACCAGCTAATAATTGGTCTAGAGGGTATCAACTTAAACTCAATTTGGTGCACCAATTTGAATGATTGGCATTTTGGCTTTATTGAAGCTCCAAAAAATGCCATCTCAATTGCCACCTCTTGGGGACAGTTAGGCTTCTAATTAATGCTGTGTTCTAATGTTTCCATCAGTTTTTTTTTTTTTTTTTTTTTTTAAAAAAAAAAAAAAAAAAACCCCACTCCTCTCAATGTGGGGAAGTTGAGTTGTGCATGTTATCCATATTATTATTTGGCTCCAACCACCCACATTTCTCATATTTTCACATATGTTAATGCTGATTTGTTCTTTTTGCAAGCTAAAAAAGATATATCATTATTAGGATCTTTTTTTTTTTTTTCATTTAGACCTTGAAATTTCTCTCTTCCTTGTTTGGCCCATAGACAAAATCAACTATCATTATTTTACTGCCATTTCCCGATACAGGTATATCATTTTTGGGGGGTTGCTCACTGTACCAAGAGGGCAGTTTCATATAACAGTTGATATTTATTATATACAACAGAAAACACCATTGTAACTGACGGTTTGGACATTCTTGAAAGCATTGTCTCTTTTTATAATTGCTTAGGTGGCGTGAAAGAATGACATGTTAGAATGTTTCCCAAAAAATAAAAAATAAAAAAAGAGAAATTTTCGTCACTTGGTTTTCATTATTCCATAACCGAAATAAGTTGACAAAGCAAACAAAAGCGAAATCAAAACCAACTGATGTGATTTTAATGCTCTAGCCTCTAAACCACAACTTATATTAGTTAGTACCAACTCCTCCTGAAGAGCCATTCTCAATTAATAAATAAAATGTTTGATCTTATTAGAGTATTATTATTTGTTGGGGTTCATCAATAGCCAAAATTTGGAACCAAAAGTTTACATAATCATTTTAAGCCAAAAATGCCCAAAATAGGAAGATAAAATTGAAATTCCCCAAGTGATTGAGGAGCAGATACTTCCAAACACCATCCACGGTCTATAGGGGTGTCCTTATTCACAAAACACTATATCCAGAGTCCCATTCTGGGAACCAGGTTAATATCCTGTTCCCAATTTGGTACACTGTCGATTGCAACATGGGGCGGGCGCTATATGAAAGATTCGACCCCAAATTTCAATTTCCATTTTTGCCCCTATGTGGGACCCCTACCACTTCTTTAGCTAAAAAAAAAAAAAAAAAACCTTAGTATACGATTCCCGCGTTGGGCAGCGGTTTCACCGGATATACCGTACTGCCTCCTTACTTTCCCAAAACACAAGTTATTTATTTTGGAGTTGTTTAGCTCAGAGATTCGTATTCCGATTTGAATTATAGTTCGTGGTTTGTTATAGTATTTTTTTTTATAAAAAAATACTTAAATTAAAAATAATTCTAATCTCATAATTTTAATTCATGAACCAAACGTCTCATTAATTTTTTTTTTGGCACGTACCAAACTAATTACTAAATACAAGTCTTGAACAGTTATAACTTCGCTTAAATTTGTATCAAATTAAATCCATTTTTTAAGTAAAATTGAATGTGAATTTTTTTTTTTAATATTTCATTAGTAGATGCAAACTTTTTTTTTATAGGTGATGAGAAGGAGGACGAAACGATGTACATGTGAATTCGAGTTTTTCTAATTGAATTTAGAATTTGAGTTTTTCTACAGTAAAAAGCTCTCACAAACAATCACATCTAACTTTTTTGCTACAGTAAAAAGCTATTATATAAAATCACATCTCAACTCGAATTATAAACTCGAATCAGCAAAATGAACGTGGCCATAATTAATTAAAAATAAATGATATGCACCATTTATCTTTGGTAAAATTTTTTATAAAAAATTTATGTATTCTTATTCTCCTTGAGTACTCTGAGAAAAGGGAAAAAATTTCCATGTCCATTATTAGCGCAGCAATACAGCACTCTAATCTCATTTTTTTTTATAATTTATTTAAAAAAAGAAAAAGAAAAAAAAGGGAATAAGAAGAATGCGAAAGTGCGTTTGAAACTCATTTTAAAATAATTTTATATTTTTTGTATAAAAATAAAAATAAAAATAATTTTAATTTTAGACAGAAATTATTTTTGAAAATACATTTGGTAGTTTTATCAAAAGATTATTTTTAATATAAAAAATTTATTAATATCTCTATCCATTTTTCTCTCCTCGAGAGAGTAGAAAATGAAAATAAAAAATAAAAAATGACTAAAAGTCATTTTTTATTTTTTTCATATTTTATACTAAATTAAAAAATTATTTTTATTTTTATTTTTTATCTTTATTATGTTAAATGTTATTTTAAAAATATTTTTATTTTTTTATTAAAAAATGTGAAAAATAAAAACATGATCAATTTTAAACACTGTGGAGAGTCCTTTTTGGTCATTTCGCCAGTTTGCCTTTTCATCTCCTTTCGTCGTTGTTCTCCTTCAGAGTTCTGACTATGCAGCGGAGCCTCTGTCTAGATACAGAGAGAGAGAGAGAGAGCGAAAAGAAGCGAAGAAAATTGTGACGCTCGAGAAAAAGGCGAAACCCTAGAAACTCCATTTTTCCAATGGAGAACCTCTCGTATTCTCGGCATCCAAACAGGGCGCTGTCTAAGAAAATTTGCGGCAATGCCGGTGGTTTCCCGGCGGGTGCGGCGGTTAAGAATCTTTACGACGACGTCTATGGAGGTCCTCCGAAGTTCGGCGTCTCAAATCTCTCTCCTCGAATGGAGGACTACAGCGAGATTTTCGGGAGCTTCCAGGCGTCTCGAGCCTCGTCGATTCCGGTGTTGGATCTTCCGGCGGTCGACGAAGCCGAGGTTGTTTTCGATGTCCGGAGCTCTAGTTTCGACTACGTCGAGGTCTTTGGCGGCTTCAAAGGACTAGATTTCGCCGTCTCGTATGAGGAGTTGGTTGATCAATCCAAGGACGGGGATGGTAACTCCTCTGACGAGGCTTGGTACGATCATGTCTTCAATTGCTTCAAATTTCTTTCATTTTGTTAAATTCTGAAGTAAAATGTCCGAAACTGTATTTTACTGAAAATTGGTAAAAGAAAAAAAGTTTTTTGGACCTTTTGTTTTCTTCCTTGTACAGAAAAAAAAAAAACAAAAAATTGTTGTGTTATTGTTTTTCGAGGGTTTGGATTAATAATTTAGGAAGCTTAGGTGAAACAACGCTCATGTCTTTGAGCATTTTGGGGAAAATACAGTGTATTTTTGCGAGGGACTAGAGTCAAACCTTGGTGACCAGCACCACTGTTGTATAAAGCTATTTCTCCTAAGCCACCAAGCTGCTTTCTTTTTTATTTTCATTTATTTTTTTAATAACAAAACTTGAGAGATTGACAAAGAAGTTTTGTTTAAATTATTTTAATTTTTTTTTCTTATGTTGCTGTTGTTTAGATGAAATTATTTGATAAATTTAGTATGCAGTATCAATGTGTGTAATTGGGTTTAAAGATGAAATTCTGCGAGGAACCGTGTGTGTTTGTGCTTGGAAAGATCGAGTTATTGATAATGTTTATCCAAATTCTTGATTGAAATGAGAAGTAAGATTCAGCCAGTAATTTCAGTTGGGAACTGTTCCTCAAAGCACTTTTTTTTTTCATTTTTTTAATCTTAAATCTTCAACTAAGACTAAGAAGCATAATTTTATCCTCGTTTATAACCATGTGTATTTCTGCATTAACTTAATATTGTATTTCCGTTTGAAAGAATTATTTTATTATATGTTTGTTTGTCACATCAAATTTGTGATGTTAGACTTTTTTTGTCTTGCTTCATCATTCATAGGTCTCCTGCAGAATATGAATCTCTGTCAGAAGGGTCGGATAGTTCGGGTAGGGATCAATGCTTTTCAAATGGAGGTCCTGAACACTCATTTGATGGCACTACGGAGTTCAGCATATCATATCATAAAGCTAATCAAATAAGCAGTGAAGATGTAGCGAGTGGAATGACACGTGTTGCTCAGCTTCATGCTGTTCCTGGCTTCACTTACATGGTCGATTCACCATTGCAACAGACAGAAGATAAGAAGGCATCCTTGCAGGTGACTGATGATAGTAATCTCAATATGGATTTCAGTGTTGACGTGATGAAGGCTAAGCATCTCAAAAAGACAATGTCACACCCCCAAAATGTTAGGTTCGGTGGACATGCATATGAAAATGATCTTAGGCCTCAAAAAGAATATGGAAAGAATGGTTCTTCTCATAGTAATGCGTTTGTAGGTATATCGGGGATCAGCCTTCGAACTCAACCATCTGAACTGCCACCACCCTCTCGACCACCACCTGTAGTAGAAGGCAAGAAGGGATTTTCCAGTAAATTGGTTTCACACCGTAACACTCTTGATTCTGAAGGAATCTCAGGTGATAGTTCGCCACCTTTCTTTGATGTGGAGGTAGATGCCAGTTCATCTGCCGCAGCCTCTGCTGCAGCTATAAAAGAAGCAATGGAGAAAGCTCAAGCAAAGCTAAAAAGTGCAAAAGAATTAATGGAGAAGAAAAAAGAGGGTCTTCAAAGCAGCCATAAATCAGGTTCAAGAAGGGATATGAAAGATAGCGAAGGAAAGACACGTAAGATTCTAGATGGATCCAACAAAACTAAAGATGAGAGATTGAAGGGCACTAATGAAAGAGAAGACAATGGAATAAATGTGCTTGTCCGGGAGAAGCAAAAGGTGAGTAAGTCAGCCCTTGAAGTTCCAGAGTTTTTAGGAGGAGAAAACGCTTCCATTGCTGCTGGAAAATATGTGGAAGACAAGCCTGAGACAGAATCTTGGTCATCAAGAGGATCTCATAAAGTTGGTGAAGCTAGTGAATGGAAAGAAGCAACAGATTTTTTTGAATTAGTTACAACTGATGAATCCAAGGTTTTTGAGCAGGCAAATACTAAGAAAATATTTGTACAGAATGTAATAATTCATGAGCTTGAGCAGAAGAAGGTAGCCTTGGATTCATCTGAGAAGCAAGCAAAAAATGAAAGTAAAGAGAAACCAGCTAGAAAAGATGATGAAGTGGAGGCGTTTGAGGAGAAACAGAAAGGAGCAAAAGAACCCTGCAGGCATGAAGAAAACAGTGTAAAAGCAATAGCAGCTAAGGAGGCAATTGAGCACAAAGATCATGAAAAGAAGATCAAAGTCGCCCATGAAGTTTGTGAGAGGGGAGAAAACAAGAAGAGTTCCAAGATGGCCAAGCATATTGTGGACAAGCGAGTAACTGGAGCTGATCAATCAGTTAAGGAGAAAGAAACTAAGTCCAAACCTGAGAAGGCTATAAACCAGAAGGAGAATGAGAAGAAATTAATGGAGGCTGAAAAAATGATTGAACTTGAGAAAAAACAGAAGTTGTCCCATAAAAAGTTAGACAGTGAAGAGAGACAAAAAGAGGCTTTAATAGAAGGAAGAAATGAAAATAGTTTCAAAGTTGCGTTTGAACAAGCAGAAAATGGGATAAAGGTGCCTAAGGTTCTTGAACAGGAAGAAAATGAAAAGTGGTTAAAGGAGATTCTTGACAAAGTAGAGAGTGAGAGGAGGCAGAAGGGAGCTTTCTTGCATCAGGAGAATGAAACGAGACTGAAAGAGTCCCTTGAACAGGAGAACAGCAAGAAGAAACGGACAGAAGTTCTTGATCTGGAAGAGAAAAAACGTGAAGAGATATGTCAAAGAGAAGAAAACAAGGAACGAATTAAATCCGTTCGTGGAGAAAAAGAGACTGGGAAACACATGGTGGTCTGTGAGCAAGTAGATAGTGGAAATATATTCACAGAGGCTCAGGAGGAAGAAGAAATAGATACAAAACTGTGTGAAGCATCTAAGCAGTTAGATACTTTCAGCATGTTGAAGGAGGTTCTTGAACAGGTAGGGACTAAACAGATGCCAAAAGATAGTGTTAACCTGGTAGACGAGAAGGGACTAGACAAGGGACATGGAGGAACGCAGAAGGATGAATATTGCGAGGACGTAAAATTGGCGAAACAAACTCAGGTGCATGTGGAGGGGGAGGATCTCATCCAATCTGATAAGGCACATAAGCTGGATTCTAGTAAGAACAAACAACCGACACAATTATCTCATGACCATGATGAAAACAGTGGAAAGGTGAAAACACCTCAAGAGGCCCATGCTCGTGAAGAAAAGAAAGATATAAAAGCTGATCCACTAAATACTGAAACCAAACCAGCAGCTGGAAGAAAAACTGAGTCCATTGATGAAAATTTCAAAGCATCCAGCATCAACAAACAGGACCAGTTAAGAATGGAAGATGGCAAAGAGGCCCTTCCTTTGAGGGGCAGTGTGAAGAAAACAAGTGGAGAAATGAAGATTATACCTAAAGTAAGTGAAAAGGAGTCAGTGGCATTTGAGATAGCAAATGTTTTGGTTGGTGAAAGATTAAAAGCATTTGGAAAGTCACAAGAAAACTTACCACATGCAAAGAACCCGTACAAAGTGGAATCTGAGTTGCCTCTTGTAGATAATCAAGTAACGAAGGCAGGAGAAGCTAGCCCAGTCGTTGGAGAACCGAACATTGAGAAAATTAAGAGTTGCTCACAGGTGGGCTCTGTTTCTGACAATCAAGATATAGAATTTGCTCACAAGTTTAAAGAGACAGGAGAAGATTGCATCCAGGTCCAAGTTTCCTTGAATAAGGAAGAGAAGGAGAAAACAGTGCCAACTCAAGCAGTGAAAGAGAGCATTGAAGACAAATGGAAAACTGAAGCAGCTCAGCCTCCTAGGGCCGAAGAGAAGCAGAAGAACCAGAAATCAGATCAGCAGGTTAATGCAAGCCATAGTACGGAGAGAACGGAGAAAACATCTGGAGAGGTAGAAACTGAAAGGCTGAAAAGAGAAAGAGAGCTAGAAAATGAAAGACTCAGAAAGCTAGAGGAAGAGAGGGAGAGGGAGAGGGAAAGAGAAAAGGATAGAATGGCTGTTGATCTTGCAACCCTTGAAGCTCGAGAAAGAGGGTTTCCAGAATCCCGTGAGAGGGCAGAAAAAAAGAGTGTTTCCAGAATCCCGTGAGAGGGCAGAAAGGGCTGCTGTGGAGAGGGCAACAGCTGAAGCTCGGCAGAGAGCAATGATGGAGGCCCGTGAAAGACTAGAGAAGGCATGTGCAGAGGCGAGGGAGAAGTCGTTAGCAGGAAAGACAGCTATGGAGGCTCGGATCAGGGCTGAGCGTGCTGCAGTAGAGAGAGCAACTGCAGAGGCTAGAGAGCGTGCTGCCGAAAAAGCAATGGCTGAAAGGGCTGCTTTTGAGGCTAGGGAACGGGTACAAAGATCAGTTTCTGATAAATTCTCAGCTTCCTCCAGAAATAATGGAATGAGACGAAGCACCTCCTCCTCTGTGAGTGATCTTTTATCTGCTGGATTCTCTTCTCTTTAGAGTAAAATTCATATTCCCTCAAAACAATCTAACATGAATGTTACCTTGCAGGATCTACAGGACCTTCAATTTCAGAGTTCAGGGCTTCCAAGATATCAATATTCTTCAGTTTATGGTGGTATGTAAATCAGATTTAGTTAGTTGCTGACTTTGAAGTCTTTCCATTTTACATTAGCTTCAATTTCCTTGAATGTTTGTGTTGATTTTTGCAGAGAGGTATGAAGGAGTTGAGGGCGAATCAGCTCAAAGATGTAAAGCTAGATTGGAGCGGCATCGTAGAACAGCTGAACGTGCGGTACGGGATGTTAAATATTTACAGTTTTTGAGACAGTTTGTAACTGTATTTAACTTAGTCACACCAAGTTTTTCATCTGTTCCAGGCAAAAGCTCTTGCAGAGAAGAATATGCGTGATCTTCTTGCTCAGCGAGAGCAAGCGGAAAGAAATGTAACAAACTTTGCTGCACTAAAGATTGTGGATTCGAATTTCGTTTATGTTTCTCACTGATTGAATCTGATTTAATTTTATTTGCAGAGGTTAGCAGAAACTTTGGATGCTGATGTGAGAAGGTGGTCAAGTGGGAAAGAAGGGAACTTGCGTGCACTGCTTTCGACTTTACAATATGTGCGTGCTATTGCATTCTTATCTCTATAGGGATGGTTTATAATTATTTTCTGAGCATTCCTAAATTCCCTCTGAAATTTGTTTGCGCTCTTGCGTTTTCTTCAAATGAACATTCTTCTTTTTTCATCGATCAACAGTGGTTGATTAAAACAATCTCTCTTCACTTGCAGATCCTGGGGCCAGATAGTGGTTGGCAGCCTATTCCGTTAACAGAGGTTATAACTTCTGCGGCTGTTAAGAAGGCTTACAGGAAAGCTACTCTTTGTGTTCACCCTGACAAATTACAACAGCGCGGTGCAAGTATTCAGCAGAAGTATATATGCGAAAAAGTCTTTGATCTTTTAAAGGTAACATCGATTTCTTTCATAGGTTGCATACTATAGGTCTAACTAAAAAGAACGCGTTATTTCCTATATTGAACATGTTTTAAGTTTATGAGTATTAGACAAGATTTGGGCCTTTTGCTTTGTGGTTTGTGCTGCTCCTTTTATGTTGCAAAACTCATAAACAAGATATTGCAGCGGAATAGAGTATCGGCTAGTTAATTCATAAGCACTGCACTGTTCTGTCACTTACATCTTCCATTGGTCTTGTATTTGCTCCAGGAAGCTTGGAACAAATTCAACTCTGAAGAGCGG
>NW_010387636.1:261533-285676 GCF_000414095.1 Morus notabilis
CTTAAAAAAAAAAAAAAAAAAAAAAAAAAGAGAAATCCTGGGTGCGTTTGAAATTGTTTTTAAAATGATTTTATTTTTAATAAAAAGTAAAAATGAGATTGTTTTTGATAATCATTCTAAAAATGATTTTGAAATTACGTTTTGTTAGTTTTTTAAAAAATTATTTCGAGTATAATAAAAGAGTGAAATCGTGTTTGATTATAATTATTAATTAATATATTATAATATTATTGATAAGTATTAGAAAATAAAAATAGAAAAGTAAAAACAACTTTCAACTGTTTTCTAAATTCCTTCACAAAAATCCTTCTCACTGTTTTCGTTTTCAAAACATTTCCTAAAGAAACTCCACTTCATTTTCCATTTCATTTTTTCCTCGTAGAAAAACGTCAAAAACGTTTTGAAAACAAAACCAAACACACCCTATAGTGCGTGTTTGGAACCGTTGTTAAAAATGATTTTCATGTATTTCGAGAAGTAAAAAATGAAAATGAAAAAGAAACGACGCTTTTTTAGCAAATGTTTTGCAAACGAAAATAATGAGAATGATTTTGATGAAGGAATTAAAAAACGGTTGAAAGTTATTTTCACTTTTCTGTTTTTATTTTTTAGTACTTATCAATAATATTATAATATATTAATTAATAAACATGATTTCACTTTTTTATTATACTCAAAACAATCTCTTAAAAAACTAACCAAACATAATTTCAGAATCGGTCCCAGAATGATTTTTAAAACAATCTCATTTTTACTTTTTATTGAAAACAAAATCATTTTAAAACCAATTCCAAACGCACCTATAGTTTCTAAACTCAGCCGTTTCTACTCTCAATTTTGGTAAGCAGTAGAAAAAAAAAAGCACTATTTTCTGAACGAGCAATTTTAAGGCTCCTTTGGAAGATATATTTAAATTATAATTTTTTATTTTAACATTTGAAATTTAAGTATTTTATAAGAGAAAAATACTGTAGTAAAATTAGTGATTTGAGTTTGAGTATATGAAACAAAGGGATCCTTATTAATTTTGACTGAAAGTTAAATTTCTTATGTAATGTTAGGGCATGTTTGATTCACCGTATTGTAGTGTATTATATCGTATCATATCGTATTATATTGTATTGTGCTCCTTTGGAAGATATATTTAAATTATAATTTTTTATTTTAACATTTGAAATTTAAGTATTTTATGAGAGAAAAATACTATAGTAAAATTAGTGATTTGAGTTTGAGTATATGAAACAAAGGGATCCTTATTGATTTTGACTGAAAGTTAAATTTCTTATGTAATGTTAGGGCATGTTTGATTCACCGTATTGTAGTGTATTATATCGTATCATATCGTATTATATTGTATTGTATTGTATAGTATTTGTTTGCATTATATAATTTTTATACAATACGGTGTTTGGTTAGTGGTATTATTAAACATTATACTATTTTTATCATTATAATTTATTTACGTATTAGTTTGTAATAAGATAAAATTTAGGCATAATCATAACTTAATTCGACTATAATCTTGACCCGAACCCAACATTTGGAGGAAGTAAGGGAAAAAATAGAGTTGCTACATAGGGGTCTTTTTATAAAAAAAATTAAAAATGGGATCAAATTGTAAATTTCAAAAAATAAGGGAGAAAATATAATTTTTTAAAAGTTAAGGGGTCAAAACATATTTTTTTTAAATTAGGGGTTTTTAAAAAGTTTAAGGGTCAAAATGTAATTTTAAAAAAACATAAACCTAACATCACTCTGGTCCCGAAACTTGACCCTAACGTCGGTATCAAAACCCAACTCCGAGCCTTGATATATTTGAAATATTTTATATGTTTTTAATATGATATTTTAAGTTAAATTGTATAATACGGTCTAGTACATATGTTTTTTTTTTTGTATTAGATATCACACTTCGTATTGTACAATTTTGTGTATTAATTTTAAATCTCGTATTAAATTATACAATATATAAATATCACTAAATATTATATTATTATTAAACATCACAATACGAAAATATTTAAATGATGTATCAAATATGCCCTTAGGAACCAATATTAGAAAAATTTGTGCATAATTTTATTTTATTTTTAATTTTTTAGTATCGAGCCTGTGGTTCGCATCGTACTCTACACGAAATACACATGTACTCAACCGCTTGTATGTTATAAGGTTAACGACCACTCGAGAGTTTAGGTTAAATGCTCAATCTTTATTAATCTTTTGGAGTCAAATAGTTTTTATCTCTTTCTGATTATAATTAGCAAAGAGAGTTGAAACTCTATAAAAACAAATGAAGTTTTTCCTGCTTTAGAAAACATTTATCCCTTTGATGTTTCATTTTTGTAGGTCCGTAGAAGGATGGTTCTCTCTTAATTTTAATAATAATTAATGGTTAGGAATTCCTAGACGGTGCGGACAAAAAGTGTTTTTCTCTCCTTTTCCTATTAAACATGTTTCCGTGCGTTTCTTGTATCTTCAGGAAGTTTCGTCCACTATTTTTTTTTTATTATTAATTCTATAAATGCTAATTAATAAGTGTTTGGTTCATTATAAAGAACTGAAGGGGAAAAAGAAAGGTGGGTGATGCTTCATACGTTATGAACACATTAAAAAGCAACTTAATACATGAATTGAAGTCACGGAATTCTCTATTTTTTTATTCAGCTCTTTGTATATGCATTTCTATTAAATACATTTGCGCGCACAGCAAAAAAACTTGGAATACTTATATGATCAACTACTAGTTGTCTTTCTAATTTATCATTTTCTTGTTGAAAAATTGGTAAGCTCGCGTTAATTTATGCATGTTTACGTGTTGATTGGCACCTGGCAGGTGTTTATAGATCTTTGAAACATAGACACAACCAAAGATGCATGAATTCAATTATGAAACAAAAATTGAAAGAAAAAAGCAAATGAAAAGATTGTGTTCATACGCTCAAATAAAGAAGATCAAGGAGGCTTTCTCTCATAATATAGAGATCAATTCTCATTGTTTGTTGTGATACTGTAAGTATAACTTTTATTAGTTTGACAAATTTAAATAAATGCATTTTTAAGTTCTTATGTACTAGTTGATAAAAGTATAAGTTAGGTTCTTTTTCAATTCATCTATGATTTATGTAAATTGTCAAGTGACCACTCAGTTAGTGTTGTCAAATGGGCCGGGCTGTCCATGGACAGTCCGACCCAGCCTGTAATAGTGCTGGATTCGGTACGGCCCGGTACGGTACTGTTACGGGCTTTGCCGGCCCGGTACGTTTGATGGGCTAGGACTGGGCCGCGGCCCGGCCTAAGCCCAGTTCGGCCCAAGTCCGGATTTAGTCCTTGTTCGGCCCAACCTAGGCCCGCGAAACGGCCCGCCAAGAAGGCCTCTAGCCCGTGAGGAATGTGACCGTTGGGCCCTTCGCGGGTCCAACGGCCACAATCCGAAAAAATCTCCTATAAATACCCCTTTATCCCACTCTAAATCCCATATAACAATTCACTCTCAACTTCTCATGTCACTCTCATATTGTCTATTTGATTTTGATTCTAAGCTTTTCTCTCGCGATCACTCATTTTCTTGCTCTTTCATTTACAAAGTTTAAGTTCAATCAATTTCCAGAAAATGGCCGCATCAAACTTTCTTGATTTCACTGCTCTCCCTGAGCTTGGTGATGGGACATTTTTCGAGGATGAAATGATGGCTTAGAACCCCACTCCCACTGAACCAAAAAATGCTCCGGTTGATAATGCTTCAGTGGACAATGAGGGAGCTGGAGAATGCAACAGGGAAAAAAGACCGCGAACTTCTCCTACATGACAGCATTTCACAGAGTAGCCCCGACCAAATCCAAAAACAGGTGAAATGAAAATTCGTGCGGTATGTAAGCTGGAGAATGCAACAGGGAAAAAAGACCGCGAACTTCTCCTACATGACAGCATTTCACAGAGGAGCCCCGACCAAATCCAAAAACAGGTGAAATGAAAATTCGTGCGGTATGTAAGTATTGTAAAAAACACTTTTCTAATAAAAATGGTAGGGGTACTGGTCATCTGGACAGACATTAGAAAGCATGTCTACCGTTGCATCAAGGTGGGAGTGTGGACTCTCGCCAACAAACACTATCACTCACATCACAAGGGTTGTAAAATTTTACATACGATGCACAACGTGCTCGTGAGGCACTAGCTAAATTTCTAGCTAGTGCCGAATTACCTATTTCTTTTGCAGATGATGCGGCGTTCGAAGAATTCATACAAACGCCCTTCTGCCCGCAATTTAAACGGGTAAGTAGAAACACAACTTGTTTTGATTGCATGAAGTGGTTTATGCAATGAGACAATATCTAGTTGACAATTTTAGGCCTTTTAATACTACTGTATCTTGTACTGTTGATCTATGGGAGGGGTGCAATAAAACTGGATATTTATGCGTCACGGCGTATTATGTTGATAATGAATAGGTTTTACAAAAGAGAATAATTGGTTTTCGTTTATGTCCATATCCTCATAACGCAAATACTATTTTGGAACAATAATGGAATTTTTTGGGTTTTATGGGATAGAAGATAAAGTTTTAACTATTACTTTCGATAATGCGTCAGCTAACATGGCTGCAATTAACATGTTTACACGTAGTTTGAAACTAGTGTCAACGGTAGCATCAAAGAAGCATTTAGTGCAAGCAACTGAATTCTTGACGAGAAGATGAGCAGAATGCATCCAAATATCTTGGAGGGGCTAATGTACGTTAAAGACTAGGAAGATGTCAGAAGACGAAAACAACAATATACGGATGATTCAATGCAATACTATTTTGCTAACTTAAAAATAACAAAATCTTCTGGAAGCACTTAGGTTTTGTAATTTACTTATCCTAGAATACTACACTCTTTTTTCCTTCGCTAAGGTTTTGTCTCGATCTCTCCATGGGTTTTACTCGGTAAGGTTTTTAACGAGGCAGTTATTTATGTGTACTTATTCGTATTATCTCAAATAAAATCACATCTTTTAGGGGGGTATATGATATATTTTCTTTTTTTTAAATTAAATTTTGTAAAAAAATTACAAGAGCCAAGGCTAGCCCGTGAAGGGCCTTGGCCCAGGCCCGACCCTGGCCCTTATGGACTAGGGATGCTGGCCTGGGCCGGGCCTGAGTGTTTCTTCTCAGGCCCGGCCCTGCACTGTGCAGGGTCGTGCTAGTCACGGCTCAGGCCCGTCACATGCCTGGGGTCAAACGTGCCGTGCCGGTTCGACACTCTATACTCAGTCAGAGACGTGACGATACAATGATTCTTTTTTTTTTCTGAAAAAAATAAATAAAAGAGATTATACTTAGTGCTGAAACTTTGGACAGGCCGCCCACGACCGCCCGAAAATACTGAGTTTTTACCCGAGCCCGAGCTCGACTCGCCCGAAAAATTCGGGCCGCCCGCCCGAGCCCGAAAATACCCTTGAACGGGCCGCGGGCTTATATTTGGCAGCCCGAACCCGGCCGGGCTGCCCGAGCTCGCCCGAATAGCCTGAATTTTTTTTAATATTTTTTAATATTTATAATTATTAAGTTAGTTTGTGTTGAAATTATATAAAAATCAAAATCAACATTCAACATACATTATTAACACAATTGAATAAATTAATCATGTATATTAATGATGTATATTAAATTCATAATTCATGATTGCCTCGTTAAAACCTTACCAAGAAAAACCCAATTAGGATAAAAACTTGGCAAGAAAAAAAAAGTGCAATCATTTTGTGACGAATTATAAATTTTACAAACTTACAAAGTTATACAATTACAAATACAATGTCAAAAGTAAATACATATTTACAAATTATAAATTTATAATTTAATTTGAAGCTAAAGGATCGTCTTCAAAATTAAATGTTAATCGATTAAATTCATCGATCCATTATTGGCTTGCCGGCGAAATTGTATCCTATAGACGTTGATCGGCCCGAGCCCAATCCTTAATGTAAACCAAGGCTTTAACAATATCCCTTTGCAATGTATTCCGGCGTTCCTCAAGTATTTTTCTCGTCGTACTGAAGGCTTGTTCGGATGAAATAATGGAGACTGGGATCGAAAATATATCCATTACCAATCGAGTTAGGATTGGCCAAGTTAATGCCTGTGCCCTCTACCATTGAACTAAGTCAAACAATTCTGCTATACCATCGACTACTAAGCCTTCACTGAGGTACGCCATAAGCTCGTTGAAGCTACCGCCGCCGCTACCACTGCCACTTGTTGACGAAGATTCACTCCCAGCTTCTGTTTGAGTTGTCTTCTTCTTCTTCTTCAACCCGAAAACATTCAAGAATGAATGTGAATTTTTGTCTTGTTGTTGGGGTTCATGTACTCTAGGAGGTACTCTAAACCTAATCTCATATTTACTATAGATCGAAAATATTTTTTCCTTTATTATTGGATATTGGTCCGAACAATTGATGCCTAAAAATTCACCTAAGTTATCTAAACCACTTTCTAAACCTTCTAATTTTAATATAGGATAAAAAATAATACCTAAACCATACAACAATGGCAACTTAGACCAATATTTTATAAATTTATTTTCCAATGAATGGATAGGAACTGCTAAGATTGGGTCCTCCCTATATTCGCTAAATAAAATACTAATTCGTAAAAGTTATCCTAAAGCTAAAGGTGATGTTGGATAATATGTTCCGCTAAGTTTTAGAGTCACTTCATGAAACCTACCTAAAAATTGATACAAAACTTCGGTAATTTGCCAATCATATGCGTCTATATGATTTACTCATACTTTTGCACACATATAGTTTGTTATAGCATCTTTATAAGGGATGCATTGTTGAAGCATTATGTAAGTTGAGTTCTATCTTATAGGCATATCTAATGCTAATGCTCTAGGAGGTATATTTAATGCTTGTAAGAACCTAAACCAATCTTCTTGTCTTTGGTTACTACCTTGAATCCATGCAAGACTATATCTAATTCTTTTAATGTGATTACCCATTTCTTTTAAATCAGATTTAACAATTAAATTAATTACGTGACATGTACAATGTTGGTGGAAAATTATATCGTCACCGAATAAACTTAAATCATTTTCAAAGAACTCAATTACTTTTGTATTGGCACTAGTATTATCTAATGTTATAGCCATTACTTTATCTCTTAATCTAAATGCATCAATTACATTTAAAATGATATTATATATTAAATCCGCACTATGTGATCCTAGAACACATTTAAAATCTAATATTCTCTTATCTAAATCAAATCATTTAAAGTAATGTCCAGTTACAGCTAAATAATCTTTATTGGTAACGGCATACAAAATATCTGCTGTTAACGCAACGCACCTGCTAGTCGAGTGTAAAATGTTTATTAATGCTTCTTTTTCTTTTTTAAATAATTTTAATAAATCTTTCCTTAGAGTAGTTTTTAAAGTGAACTGTGCATTAGAATTATGTACAACCTTAATATATCTTTGCCAATTAGGATGCTCTATAAAACTAAGTGTTTGATCTAAAGCAGCTATCATTCGTGCAACTTCCACACGATCTACTTACGGATCGTATTTCCAAGTGGTTAAACCACCGGTTGCGCGATAAAAAAATAATTGTGTTTGACAGAGTTCGGATCCGCCGGATTGGCTAAGCTTTTGAAGACACTTTTCGGAATGTCTTTTCAAGTGTATGGTGCTGTGAATAGTGTCACCTTGTAATTTAGATAAACAATATTTATATTGAGCTATATGTTTAGTGTTACCTTCATTGTCGATCTCCTCAATTATGTCGAAGTGATCCCAAACTGTCGAGGTACGCTTGCATTTCCTCCTAGAGGTTGCAACACTTGCAGACGCAGTCGCACTGGCACTCACCATCGCCGCTTCTCCACGCCCACCACCATTGCGACCACGACCTCCGGTACATCCAGCAGGGCTCGAATTAGTAGAGTCTTGCGTAACAAATTCATTAATGGGAAATTACCCTTCTTCCACGTTGTGTTGGGCATCAACGGGAATACCACTATAACCAAAATGATCCATTATAAAAAAAATAAGAGTGCTTTGAGAGAGAGAGCTTTAGGATAGTGTGATAATTTTTAGAAAAATTGTGATAGAGATTTGAGAGATTGAGAGAGATTGAGAGAAATTGAGAGAGATTGAGAGAAATTGAGAGGGATTGAGAGAGTTTGAGTGAGAAAAATGTGTGGGGGATGTGGGGTATTTATAGGGAAATTTTTGGGTTAAAAAATTAATTTTTTTTCAAAAAATTCGAGGTGCAACGGCTACTTTAGGAATCGGCGGGTCAGGTTCGGGCAAAAAACTAGTCGTTGGATGGGTTTTCGGGCATGTCGGGCATTCGGGCCGGGCAGCAAAAGTCAAAATTTTGATCGTTTTTCGTGATTTTCAGGCAGTTGGGCGGGTCAGGCAAATCGGACTTGGCCGGAAAAATTCAAAAAAAACTCCAGCGGACGACAATTAACGGCGCCTACACAGCGGCGGACTCCGACGAGGTGCCCAAATTCAAGCTGCCCAAGCCCAAAATACCACTTTAGATGGGCCGGCATATGGGCCTGCCTGCCGAACCCGAAAAATTTAGCCAGCGGGCCTACCCGCCGGCCCAAAATTCTACCACTAATTATACTATTAATAAAAATAAAGAGGGAAAATCTTAAATGAATATAGTAATGGAATCACGGGTGAGGTGCGGAGGGCTGACGAAAAAGGGACCCACTTATCATTCTAGTTTTTTTTTTTTTGTTTTTGTTTTTTTTAGGAATATCATTCTAGTTTCTTTGACAAGGCAAGTTTTCAACTTTGACGTGTTTCATAACCAACTAAAAAAAAAATAAAAAAATCAACTTTGACATGGCAAAGCCAAAACCCACGTGTTCCCATAGCAAACCAATAAAAAAGGGACAGTTACAAAGAACGACGACGTTCCCTCCATTCAAAGGTCGATATTACCCCGGCCTTGAACAACACAAGGTCTCCGATAATGGAGGCTAATTCAGACTTTTCGGCACACCAAATGGCAACCACGAAGATATTTTTAAAAAAGTCGACCGCTTTAAAGGAAGTGCCCCAAGCCGAAGTTTCCAAATAGCAAAAAGGAAAAAAAAAAAAACATTTCAAATATTTTCGGAGCGTGAGTTGTGACCAAATCTGAAATCGTAATTTTAAATCTGAAATCGTAAATACGATCACAGCCCAAAAATAAGAAGAAAAACATAATTAATAAAAAATAAAATAAATAAAAGAACAAAATAGCGGCGATTGTTGCAATTGAAAAAAACAGAAGTTTGTTGTGTTTCAGACGGACGGGCTTCCAATCTCTCCCGAAGCTCTGGGAACCGTCGTGAAAAGATAGAGAGAGAAAGCGAGAGGAGAGAGAAAGCGAGAGAGAGAGAGAGAGAGAGAGAGAGAGAGAGAGAGCCTTCTGAAAATGAAGCTGTGTCTGGCCTCTGCTGCTTTTCGCGCCTAGGGTTTTCCTCTTTATTCACGCCTCCACAAGGTCATTTTCCCTTTTCTCTCTCCTTCTAGAATTTTTCATTTTGATCTTTTTTTTTCCTTCTCGTTTTGTTAAATTTTGTTTGGTTGATGAGAAAGAGGGAGACACGTAAGGTCGAGAAAGTTTGGGAGTTTGGTGCGGATTTCTTGTGATTTGAGTTTGAAAGTTTGAATAGGTTGCGTGGGCGATTCTGTCATGTTCTATTAACGTTTTCTTCAATTCGAACATAACGTTAGCGCTCTTGGATTTGGATTCGGATTTGTTTGATTGTTTTGCTTTTTGTTGACGGCGGATGAATTTGAATATGTTAAGTTGTGGTAAATTTCTTGTTTTTCCATTTTTTTTGTCTCAATTTATTCCTTCTAGGGTTTTGCCAGCTTTTCGGATTGCAATTTTTGAAATAGAAGAATTGTCGTTTAGGTTGTATTAGAACGGAGCGAAAAAAAGCTTGACAAATCCTTGCTTAAATGAGATCAAGACTGTTATATGGCCTAGATGAGGTGAAAATTTGACATTTCTATTATTCGATATCTTATTCCTTATTTCTTTCGTGAGAAAGGATGTTTTTTTGGTTTTCTTCGACTCTTTTTTTCCATTGTGAATGAAGTTTTCTTGGCACCAAAAGTGGTGGGTAAGTCTTCAGATTTTATATTTGAATATTTAGTAGCTTACTGAGCTGTTTGATGGTGCAGAACCATGCCGACTTTTACTGCTATAGCCTTAGATACCTTGTTGGAACCGGGAGCTTCAAAATCTGTCGATAAGTCTGTCCCTAGACCTGTCCCGAAACCGAGGCCTGGTCCTAATTCAAAGCTGGAGAGAAGGAATAGTACTTCGGTTGCTGAGAGAAAAACTAATCGCCCCCAAATAACTCCGGCTCTTTATGCTACTCCTGAGGCAACCCCACTTCCTGATTCGCCCACTTCGTTTCCTCCTTCTCCTTACATCATCAATCATAAGCGACGTGGGCCACGCCTTCTGAAGAGCTCGTCGGAGAGCAATGTGTTGGCACGCCAAAAAGTCCAAGATGAACAAAAGGTCAATGTGGATGGAAAGGATGCAGAAACCAAGGCTACTAATTTGATGGAGAATGATTCTGTTACTTCCACAAATGCTGAACTCCTGATTAAAGAGCAGCTGATGAATGGTTGTCATGATTGTGGGAGCAGCAATGGAGTACTTGAAAATGGTAGAGCTGAAACTGAAAGCAGAAATGGTAAACTTGGTACGGGTAATGAGGAACTTGGCAATGGTAAGGTGGAACATGGAAGCAGTAATTTTAGTAATGCTGTGGTCATTGTACATGATTCATCGAAGCTAGCTCCAACTCCAGAAAGAGAGAGTGAACGGGAAGATTTCTATGATCCTCAGGAATCAATGAGTGTCACAAGTAACACAGACGCAGAGGACAATGCTGAGGGAGAACGTTCGGCACAGTTTACCACACCCATGGGAGAATTTTTTGATGCTTGGGAAGGTACACATGTTAACTTGATCTATCTCAATTGGGGCACAATTAAAAGGTTTAGTTAGTACAATTAATAATTGGAGCAACTGGTTTTTAGTCTATCTCTCTCTCTCTCTCTCTCTCTTCTTCTTCTTCTTCTCCCTTTTTTTAAATTTTTTTTTTTTCCTTTTTGTTTTTTTCCCCTCTTGGTAGCTTAAAAATGTGGCAAGATGGCTATTAAATTGAAAGGAAAGTTTTATACGACTACAATCTGCCCAGTTATGTTATATGGTAGTGAATGTTGGGCCATTAAGAGACAACATATATTTAAGATGAGTGTGGCAGAAATGCGTATGTTAAGATAGATGAGTGGCCAGATGAGAATGGATCGCATAAGGAATGAAGTTATTCATAGTAAAGTAGGTGTAACACCAATAAAATATAAGGTACGCGAAGGCCGCTTGAGGTGGTACGTGCATGTCTAACGTAGACCGCTAAAAGCACTACTTCGTGCTTGAGAGGACATTCTTATACCTAATACTATGAGAGGGAGGAGTAGACTGAGAATTATGTGGACCGAAGTAGTTAGGAAAGACATTCTAGATCTAGGCCTTCAGAAAAGTCTAATTTTGAGCAGAGCTATGTGGAAAAGTGAAATCCATATAACCGACCCCAATTAAATTGGGATTAAGGCTTGTTGTTATTGTTGGTATCTTAAAAATTAGATATTTTTCGGTTGCATTACCTCCGCTTCTTCTTGTTTGTATTATAAAGGGGTCCATGTAATGAGAATTACGTATTAAAAACCCGAAAGTAGCGGTGGATTATAATACCATACAATATTATAATTCACAAGTCCGTTGCATCTCTGTATGAATTATCTGCCTTTTTTCTTCCCCTCACAAGTCCGTTGCATGTTATGTTATCACTATACAAGTACTTGGAAGTAGGAACTCAAATGATTGTTTCTAAGAAATTAAAATTTTCCTTTTTATGTTTCGCATCAACTCATTGTGATATTTACTTCGTGTTAGAACTTTCTTCTGAGGGTGGGCAACAGTCTGCTCTTCATGATGTTGAAGCTGAATTGCGTGAAATGAGATTGAGTCTGCTGATGGAAATAGAGAAGCGAAAGCAAGCAGAAGAAGCCCTAAGTAACATGCGAAAACAGTGGGAGAGCATCAGGCAACAGTTGTCTCTTGTAGGATTGACACTCCCTGCAGAGGTCCCTGCTGAAGGGAGAGAGCAGCCTGATTCCGATCCTGGAGAGAAGCTATGCAGACAAGTATATCTTGCTAGGTTCGTTGCAAATTCCATTGGGAGGGGCTTAGCTAGGGCAGAGTTGGAGGCAGAGATGGAATCACAGATTGAAGCAAAGAACTTTGAGATCACTCGATTGTGTGACAAACTACGCAATTATGAGGCAATGAATCAGGAAATGGTTCAGAGGAACCAAGATGTTCTTGGTGAGGCTTCTGCAATGAAACTTTTCTGTGTCTACATAAGTTCTTGTTAATCCATGTTAATGCTTCTTTTACAACTTTTTTTAGCCATCTCTGTTGGCTGTACCTATCACTTGCTCACCTAACATGCTTTTCCCTTTCATTGTAGAGATGGCACGGCGTGAGAGGGTTAGAAAGGAAAGAAGGCAGAGGTGGATTTGGGGCTCTATCGCTGCTGCCCTTACACTCGGTGCTGCTGGGCTAGCATGGTCTTATCTTCCTTCGGGAACGGGATCACCAAAGTGCGATTCCGAGGTTCCTCAGTCCAACGATGGTGCAAAGTAATAGTCTCTTTTAAGTGGTAGTTGTGATGCCATACCACAGATGAGAAGAGAATAAAAAGGTCTTATCCGCCATTTTGTTTTGGATAACATTCTCTTGCTGTTATAAGCTGCACTTTACCTTGCATTCTGAGGATGTACGGTTCTACCATAATCTTGGGCCATCATAGTTTATGAATAGGATTAGTCCTTATACCGAAGTTTTACTCATAATTTCTTTGACATTTTATGTCAAAGCCTACATCATTTTGCACACGAAAACTTTATACAGAAACAGGAGAGAATATGTGACCTTTAGTTTATGATAATTTTGGACTCGATCCGTGTCGGGAAAGATAAAAATTTTGAAACCTCTTGACATCCAAGTATAGTTACCTACAGCTACTGTTCTGGTTTTTACAGTGGCGACAAAGTCGTGTGTATTTGTTCTCTGTTGAAAGAGGAGCAAATGCACGAAATTAGTGCTTTTTTTGTTTAAGAAAAAATCCGCTATTCGGTCTTTCTTTCGAAAGAATTTTGCAACCGCATTCATAGTGAGAGCTTTTTATGCTCTCGTGCAGTGTGTAATTCTTCATCCCTGTTTTTAGCTGGAGCCTGGAGGTGGAATACAGGAGGAGTAGAGGTGCGCAACTTCGGCCCTCCTCCTAACCAGGCCTGACTAATCAACACGTGGCCCGACAAAAAGAGCTGTTCGGTCTGGTCCAAAGACGATGGGCTGAGGTCTTACGGCTATGGTCGGGTTACTTCGATTTGAGTAAGGGTTTGACCCATACCGTTTGGTCTAAATATATTTTATTGTGGCATACCGTTATGTATTACGCCTAAAAATCAGTAAGGTTATAGGCCTGTTTAGTTTTAAAATCATGATTCTGCTATAATATTTTTCATCTCACAAGGAATTTAAATTTTAAAATTTTTTTTCATAAAGTTCATGTTAATGAATCAGATTTATTGTGACTTGAACACTCGAACCAAATAGACCTTGTTCAACGGAACTAACTTTTGCTTTTAGTTTTTAAAAAAGAAGCAAAAGGGTGAAGCTTTTTAGTAAGCATTTAGTCACATTTTCAAAAAATACTAAATAGGTAGTTGTAGGTATAGTCTATTGGTAATTCCATGTTCAACTTCATCATAGGATTTAGAGTTCGAATCCGACCATCCTTAGTTGAAAATAATTTTAAAAAAGGCTTTAATAGATTTAAATTATTTTAAAACTTTATAATAGAATGAAGTTTGTAGTATAATATTGAAACTTTGATATAAGTTCTAAAATTTATCCAGAAGATCTTTTTTCAGAAATTACATTTTGTTGCTTTGATTGAAAACTCTTTTAATAGATCATCCAAACATTTGTAAACGTAGCTTTTACAACCATCGGTCCATCACTAGTCAATTGAAGTCTATCTTATAGAAATATAGAATACAGTTATATAGATCGAAATAATCATAGCCCATGTGTCAACCCGATTCAACAAAGCACACAGACCTTCTTCAGGGGATCCGACTGGCCATGACCCATTTTAAAAGTGGGTTTTGTTAGCAACACAAGAGACTTTAACAACAAAGGTGTGTGTGTCGTGTTTACTTGTCAAAAGAAGAAGTATATGTCGTTTCTAAACGTTAAAACCAAGTCAAACGACAAGCGAATGTCGTATTTTTCATCAAAATAAAAAAGAAAGAAACGCCACGTCGTGTTTTAGCTTAAATAACAACAAACGAGATACCAAACGACGCCGGATTAAGGATGTTATTTGAACCGTGGAATAGAAGAAACAAGAAAAACATCGGGGCAACAAAAAAAAAAAAGCAAATATCCATAACTCTGGAGCTTCCCTAATGGAGCTTGTTGTCCACAACTCTGCAACTCTTCCCAGAGACAATAAATTCTTCACAGTTTGCTCCTACTCCAAATTCCTCAGAATCCCAGATTACGGCAAGAATCTCTTTCCTCATTTCACTAGAAACTCAAGCCATCCACGAGAAACCCACTTCCATTTCGAAGCTAGAAACAAGACCCGGAACTTTGTGTCGTTAGACAAAAGAAACCAGCTTTGGGTTAGCGAACAAGAAGATGCCGAAGAACAAGTGAATTCTTATTCTGACGAGGAATCGGCTTTCTTGTCTCTGAGTGAGAAGCCCAACCGGAACTTGGCCTTGCTTGACGACTATGAAATGGAAGAGCTTGACTGTAACGACCCCAACCATCGAAGCGGTTAGTTTCTTTTCTTTTTCCACATCAAAGTAGAATGCGGGTTTTTTCCACCCCTCTGGGGTGAGTAGTTTATGATGCTTTGAAAGTCGGAATTTTTATTATTTATTTGGATAATGTGAGTGGTCTTGAGGAAGGTGCTTTGAATTGCAAAATTTGGGGTTTTACTTTTTTGGCTTATGATTTTTTACATATTAGTTTTAGAAATTCGAGATTAATAATAATTTGGGTCTCTGTTACATTAGCTGTTAACATAATATTGTCAGTAGTAAGGCCAAAAACTTTGTGCATGTGTGTGTTTTTTTCCTTGTCTTTTGGTAATAAGCTTATACCATTCAGTGAAGCAATAAACAAACAATGTATTATCACCCTTTATTAACTCTTAGCATTCATTCTTGGTTTTGAATTTGAAAGCTTTATTTACACAAAATCACAAAAGGTTTGAGATTTTTTAGTGTTTTTGTTGTTTGGACTTTTTCCAGTTAGTTTGTGATCATTCATTCTTGGTTTTGAATTTGAAAGCTTTATTTACACAAAATCACAAAAGGTTAGAGATTTTTTAGTGTTTTTGTTGTTTGGACTTTTTCCAGTTAGTTTGTGATTGTTGAATATCAAGATGTCTCAAATGCAGGATATGTGGCTGTACTAGGAAAGCCAAATGTTGGAAAGAGTACACTTGCAAACCAAATGATTGGTCAAAAGTTGTCAATAGTTAGTGATAAACCTCAAACCACAAGGCACCGAGTTCTTGGTATCTGTTCTGGACCAGAATATCAGGTTTGGCTTTTGTGGATCGCTTTTATTGTTCTCTAGTTTCCTACTGTGTCATATTTGTTGTCCTCTAAATTGAACAATTTTTTATGACTTGAACCGTAGATCAAACTAGTTTTGAACAAAGTATTCATTTTAAAACCTTAACTTGTATAAAAGTTTTTACGGCTGTTTCTCTATGGCCTCTGATTCTTGACTGTTAGCGAGATGTGTATAAGCTTTGTAAAAGACAACTGTCGAGATTTGGATACCATAGTTGTAGTATTTATGCTTCTTTTGCTACAACTATACTCTCTCTTCTTTTTTTTTTGTTGGTAATCAGCTGCAACTATACCATTACTTGAAGTGATACGGGGGAATACATCAAATGTGGCATATTGGCTTGACTAATGATCTGTGGATACGATATATGGATCAATTGAAAAGAAATATAAAGTGGGAAGATGCTGTTACGTTGTGAAACGTTTGACTTTTCCTAGGTTAACTATATTGGAAAAATGATAGTTTGTTTGTGTAGTCAATCTCATTTATAACTTATAATACTTCTGTTATGCTTCTTGACTTTTATGGGGTTTGCCTCTTTTTGACATATGATTTGTTTCAGATGATACTTTATGATACGCCCGGTGTTATCGAGAAGAAAATGCACAAGTTGGACTCAATGATGATGAAGAATGTCAGAAATGCTGCGGTTAATGCAGACTGTGTGCTTGTTCTTGTTGATGCATGTAAAATGCCTCAGAAAGTATGTTTCATATTTGACGGATTTGATCTGAAAAATTGCCTTCTTGTTCTAATTTATTATTATTGTTACTACTTTTCTGTAGATTGATGAAGTATTGGAGGAAGGTCTTGGTAGCTTGACAAATAGGCCACCCACTTTGCTGGTTTTGAATAAAAAGGATTTGATTAAACCTGGTGAAATTGCAAAGAAATTGGAGGTCAGGCTAGCAGATTGATCTTTGTCTTGAAGTTTTGTTTGGATTTCAAATTCTGAATTTTTGTATCACTAAACATTACTATAATTACCTTCCAGTGGTATGAAAAATTCACAGACGTTGATGAGGTCATACCTGTGAGTGCCAAATATGGTCATGGGGTGGAAGATATCAAGGATTGGATTCTGTCAAAACTTCCTGTTGGGCCAGCTTATTATCCAAAGGTACTTAGAACATTGAGCATTGAAGTCCTTTATCTTTATATTTTCATTCGCGTAATATCATCGGATAAGCTAGAAGGCTAGGGAAGTCTTAGAATCAAAATCGATGAAGGAAAAACGGGAAAACACAAAAACCAACTTAAGTCCTGTTTTATCATTCTCAGGACATTGTCAGTGAGCATCCTGAAAGATTCTTTGTCGCCGAAATTGTAAGAGAGAAGATATTTATGCAATACCGAAATGAAGTTCCTTATGCATGTCAGGTATCATATGCAGTTGTAGTCTCAACAAGACATAGTCGCTTCTTATTTCTTTTTTAAGTTATGCTTATTGTATTTCTTTTCGTTTTATAATTCTGTAGGTGAATGTGGTGAGCTACAAAGCTAGGCCAACTGCAAAAGATTTTATACAAGTTGAAGTTGTTGTTGAAAAGAACTCGCAGAAGATCATCCTTATAGGAAAGGTAAATACTTCAAATTTTAGAGTTTCTTGACACATCCTTCTATTCTGTATGATAATTAGCTCTTGGTAGATTTTCTGTTCTGGTTATGGGCTTCAGAGAAGTTGTGATTTTTTGCCAGAATAACGTTAAGGAGAATGAAGTTTTGACTTACAAAAAAAAAAAAAAAAAAACAAACAAATTTGTTCAATAATGTTAAACCATTAAACCTGGTTCTTTAACATTTCAAATTTCGCTTCATTATGGAATGAATTAGATGTACGAATGTTCAGAACCATACACAGCCACGATGTATAATTTTTTCTTTTTGACGACCTAAACCTCTATAGGAGGGGACGGCTCTAAAATTACTTGCGACAGCTGCACGGCTCGACATCGAGGATTTCTTACAAAAGAAGGTTTTTCTTGAGGTATAAACTCACTCCATGGCACTCATGGACTCGGTTGAACAATCTCATAGCAATTTCTATATCAATACTTGTGTTCCCGCTTGTTTCTGGTTTGAAGAATATCACCTTATAGAAAAACACGCTTCAACAGGTTGAAGTGAAAGTGAAAGAAAATTGGCGGCAAGATGAGGGACTCTTGAATTACTATGGTTATGGAGGGCAAATTCGTGCATTATAACAGAAAGAAGTTAGCAACAGCTTATTAAGTGAACCTGGTCCTGTATTAACGCCCCTGTAACATTCTCATGTAGAATTAATTGTTTTTGTTTTTGTTTATTTGTTTATTTTATTTTTTCCTCTTTTTGGCTAGAAACTGTATTAGTAATATGTATTTATTTGCCATCCCAATTTTTCCTTTGGCTGAAATGGTTTTGTAATTAGTATAGACATGAGTAATCTTTATCTCTATCACATAAAAGAGTCATCGAGTATAGTTTTATCTCGAGTAATTTTAGGATTTCAAAGTATCTTATCTAATATCGGAAAATATGTGTAGTGAGTAAATTATTATGGTCCCTTTTTGTATTATTTATTTAAACAGTTTTTTGTTTCTTAAATAAAAAAGTGAATATTTTTTAAACACGGAGTATATTTTTCGTATTTCTTTTTTCTTTTTAAGAAATTGTGGAAATAAAAACTTCTTGTTTTCAAAAAAAAAAATTTTTTTTCAACAAAAAATTTAGGTTGTGGATAACTAAGTGGATGTTTGGTTGATGTATTTAGAATCATAATTTAAAATTATTCTCGATTTATGTGTATTTTTTGTGAGAGAAAATACTATAACGAATCATGAATCATGATTCGAATTTAGCAACCAAACAAGCACTAAAGTTGTGGTTGCATCAGGATGGGATTGAAATTTGGACCAAGTCAAGTACGTCATTGAACCAGGGTTGGACTGACGGACTAGGGTCAAGGATGGTGATTGGTCGAGACTGCCACAAAAATGTTGGGATAGGTGCCAGGGTTGATCCATGAGCTAGAAGCGTCGTTGGAGTCAAGCCAACTGGCCAGGGCAACGTTGGGATTGGAACGGTGATTTTCAGCTATTAAATGGACGTTTGATTTACAGATTTAAAACTCAGGATTGGAATGGTGATTTTCAGCCATAAAATATCCTAAATGACTTTGAAAAAAATAACGAAAGCTCTCTAGTTTCTTTCTTGATGACGTGCAGGGTTAGCTGTGACTTGCAAAAGTGGTATAACAAACTCTAAACAGAATTGTCAAACGTGTTATGCTAGCCCGTTACTTATTCGGCAACGGTATAACGTGTTAATCCATTAGACTGTGCTAAGTACATTTCATACGTTGAGCATCTAGGGACAAGCATGACTCGACACAATGCACTATACTACCACGAATAAAGCTTTAGCCGCATGACTTTTACCCGCCCACAAAATGTGGGTGAAAATGTTTTTTAACAGTACAAACTTTTTTATGTTGTAAAAGAGTTAGCAACTTCAACACAAGATATATTAACAAGTTACATTACATGTTTCATATAAAAAAAATTACTTAATTATACACTTTATGCATGACTAAAGGGTAAAGATATATTTCTTAAAAAAAAAGGGGGGTAAAGATATATTTTAAAGATGCGTTTAGTTAAATAGTTTCTCTCTCACTCTCTCTCTTATTTTTCAACTTTGAACTCTCTCCCTCTCCCTTTTCTCTTCAATACTGAGGACTTTGTAGTGGATCAGAACGGCTAATCGACTTTCGGACAGAGAATCGCTGGAGTTCTAGGTTGGATCGCTGGAGGTCTTGGTCAGATTATAGATTGACTTCCGGATGAGGAAGTCGTTGGAGTTCTCCATTAGACTCTTGACAAAAATTCTAAAAAACGACATCATTGGTGTATTCCTATATAAAGACAAAATAGTTTAGATCACTATAGTGATCACTCATACTATATAGTGATATGGAAGGGAAAAAAACAGAGATCGTTTTCCATTTAGAGGAAGGAAAAAAAAATGAAAAAAAATTAAAGACTGGGCTGTTTTTTTACGACGAAACTAAACAAAAATTAGACTTTTTTGTTTTAATTCTCATTGTAATAATTTTTTTTTATGCCTTCACAATGAAAAGACGAATAAAATTTTACTCATATATCTTATTAAAATTTTTTATTAAAATACTATATAAATATAAATTTAATTTTTAACTCATCCAAATATAAATTTAAATAGATTTTTAATTCAAATCATAATTTAAATATGCATATTTAAACACAAACTCAAATTACAACTTTAATTTAAATTATAACTCAAACTCAATTTAAAAATATAAATTTAATTTTTGACTCATCTAAATATAAATTTAAATAAAATTTTAATTTAAATCATAATTTAAATATATAAACACAAACTTAAATTATAATTTTAATTTAAATTATAATTCAAACTTAACTTAAAATTATGATTTAAGTTACTATAACTTAAAAATGTAAAAGAAAAATCTTTTTATACATTTTTTTTCCTTTTTGGCTTCGCTAGGGACGTAATTTTCAACCAATCACCGTTTCCTGCATAATCAAGTACATCTCTGTCGATTTGTATTTTTTCGATGGAAATTGCAACGTTGAGAAGCTTCAGGACGACACCAACTTGTCTTCCATCACAATCTTCTCTAAAATTGGTAATCTCTACTTTGTAAGGGCTATTTAGTTTATTAATTTATATTTTTAATTTAAATTAAAATATAATTTTATGTGAAATTTTTTATTATAATAAAAAATTTAAATATAATTATTTTTTAAAATTTTTTTATTATAACAAATTTTAAATTTTAAATTTAAATCGATAAAATAAATAAGATCTAAGATTTTAATGCAGATAACTTTCTGTGGATGTATTCTCTTCTTTTGGCATCGTTTATTTCACCGATTTGAGTTTTCAGTTTTAAGTTTTTACAGTAAAAAGCTTTCAGAAAATGTCACATCTAACTTTTTCTGCTAAAGTGAAAAGCTTTCAAAAAATATCACATCTTAACTCTTCTGTTGCAGGTCGACGGGAAAACTACATACAAAAGAACAATGACGTATATATATATCATTTGATCTTTAGTTTTTCACAGAGAGAATAATTAATTATATATATTTTTGTTAAGAAAATGTGATTTCTTTTATGCATGACCAAAAAAAAAAAAACTTTTTCCACGTACTTGAGTTTTGTTCGGTTAGAAAAGTATAGATATAGGTTCCGTTCATTTCACCAATTCGAGTTTAGAATTTGAATTTTATTACAGTAAAAAACTCTCATATAAAATCACATCTTAACTTAAATTAAAAACTTAAATTGGTGAACTAAACGAGTCCATAATCTCAGGTTTTAGTATTTTTATAGCACAAAGTATATATGTATTTTGATAAAACAGAAAGGAAGTTTCTTCCTATTATCCCTTAAGCTTATCAAAATTACTAAAAAAGATTAGTTTAGGATGAAAAAAGGAGATATCAGATATGTACATAGAGTAGAGCATATCAAAATTACTAAAAAAATTAATTCATGAAAGATCTCCTGTTAATCATTAAACACACTCGGACATAAAAAGTGCGTAATGTCATTGGTAAATATCGAAGGACGGATGGGTGTGTGTGTATTATATATATGTGTGTGTATATAGCTAATATACTCACATGCAACTCAAGTTTAAACAATAGCGGAGATACCTTGAGAAATGTGGATGTGAGTTCCCAGGGGCATTTAGGTTGTATTTGTCACATTGATAGCTACCAGCTGATCTACCTGAAATAATTAAGAAAAACTGATCAAAACATAAACAGACATATTAAACGTAAACATATTATAGATGGTTTGATATACAGCAACGGAACTGTTCGACACTTAGACCAGTCAATAAACATTTATTTATTTATTATTATTTTTTTACATGTCCGCATAATGTCGTTTGTGTACGTGTGTAACGCTCAGTTTACTCTAGTGTAACATCCAAAAAATATTTAGTCCAAGACATGACAAATTAAGTGTTACACATAGATACACACGAAAAAAATGATGTAAAATAAAAACACGAAAGGGTTACATTTACAGGACTGTATAGGTGCAGGGCTTAAAAGAGTCTCCTATAAATAAATAAGCACACACATACTTTACTGTCGATTGGAAGGAATGCATGAGGACAAATGCGTGCGTGCATAATACAATGTTTACCTTATAAAAGGGTAAGTCCAAGTACAAGGTCTCAAGTTGAGGAAAATCAGTAGAAAGGATGTCGCGTAGGGGGTGGAGTTGCAAGAGCTGCTTCATTAATGTCAAAGAAAATCCTTTTAAGAGGTGCACCGTCGTTGCACAGAAACTTACCTAATCGGAGTTGACTTCACTCAAACGAAATGACATTTGTTGCACTACGAATATCAACCTCCTCTATAATATCATTATAACAATGAGATATACCCAAGTGCTTCAATGGGCAATATGAGTAGAATCCACTACTCCCAAACTTCAAGCGCTCAGGACATGAAAACGATCGCATGCTTGACCACTCAAGAGATACGCAAGCGGTTGAAATGTTGAGCATATCTTCTTCAGTCAGATCAACTTTCGTAAGATTCAATGATTTAAGGCTGCGAAAACCGTCAAAATTTGGTGGGAGATTTAACCTACAGTAATCCAAGCACAAGTGCTTCAAAGTTGAATGTTTAGCATACCATCCCTCACTAAATAGTTGATGAGGAAATGAATAGGCGTCTTCACTCCGAAGATGATAACAGGAATATAATGTTATGTTAAGATTTTCAACTCTCTTAGATATGGCAAACTGAATCCACGACGGTGTTGTATGTGCAATGCCGGACGTATCAGTCGGAAGGACTCTAGCTTGGTACCCTTGTAATGTGGTAAAGTTTGATTGACCCATCTCACAAAGGCATCATCATCGTCTTCGTCGATTTTTTTATAAATCTTGGTATTGAAGTCGTGGACGTTTAATGATGTTTTCCACAGGTTCCTCCATCTGCTTCACAAAATGCTGGTTCTAACTGCCTCTCTCAAACTCAAACGTGACATCATAACAGAAATACGCTCATATGCAATTTGCTCGTGATTAGGTCGTCCGCCAGGATATTTTTGTTGTCATTCTACATACACATAGTAATAATAATTGTAATGATGATGATAATATATTTCTTGTCAGCGAGAGTTTGAACTAGCAATTAATTAAGACAAAAAGAAAAATGTTATAATATATGAATCAATGTTATTTATTATTATCAAATTTCTTGTGAGAAAAAAATACTACAGTAAAATTAAAATCATAGTTTTAAACGCGCGGAATAAACGGACTGTAGTGTGTTGCATAGAATACTTGTAATTGAAATATAAATAGCTGTTTAGATATGTTAGAAGCTCAGAATATCACTTACCCTCTCAATAACAGCAGTGTGAATTTTTTTTTCCTGGGGACGAGCCAATCAGCTCTCATCAAGCAGATGCCCAGATCCTTCCTCATCTTCTCAATCTATTAAATTTCCAAAAGGAATTGATAGAATTTATAGTTTATACATATATATGTATAAAAACGTATATATATATATATATGACATTTTTGTTACGTACCAGAAATTAAGAGCTTTGATTGATCTTCTTCTTCTTCTTTTTTCTTTTTTTAAAGTGTGGAGTTGAGTCAACTAGCAGTTACCTCCTCGAGAGAAATCCATGTAGTTGAATATAAATGTGGTGAATAGCTGTACAAACGTGTCTGCACCTCTTAGCCATATTACGATGATTGGCTTCACCTCTCTATTTCCTGCACGATATTTACAAATCGCCTAATTGTATTTGTATTTGCACCAAAATGATTTTGGGATAACAGCAGAAAATTTTATCTACATTAACATGGCAGTTATAATAAGAGGGAAAAAAGATAACAGACCTATTACAAAAGAATAATTCAAACAAATTTATCTCGTAATTATATTTCGATCTTAATCTTTCTTTTTTTTTCCGAAACAAAGAATATTGTACTATAAAAAAAAAATTGTTACCAACAATATCTGTAGTAGCACCTTCATGATCCTTGGAAAGACATTTGGTTCATGGATTAGAACTATTTTCGATTTACGTGTATTTTTTATGAGAGAAAATACTGTAACAAACCATGAATCATGATTCGAATCAGGGTACGAATCCTCTAACTAAACAACCCCTAAATTAAGTGCAAAGAATGTAATTAACAAAAAAACTAATTTTCAAATAAGGAATCAATTGAGAGTATTAAATATATACAAGTTTACTCTATTTGCACTATGAAATATGAAATATGATATATATACACATAAATGCGTATACATTAAACAAAAAAATATTACCTTGAGAAGTGAGTACACACAGGTACTTGTTGTGTAGGG